>NC_050478.2:140040902-140340902 GCF_012460135.2 Molothrus ater
TGACAATTCCTTACCTCTATATGCCACTGCCTTGTGAAAACCAGCATACAGAACACAGCTTGAGGTACCACAATATTGTGAGACCACACTATAACTTCATTCACTTCATAACTTTGCAACAAGTCTTTTACATAATGCCCTAATTCACGTAACTCACTTCACAAAACTGAAGTTCTCAGACACAGAACCAGAGTTTAAGAGACCCCAGTTTGTTCCACTCCTTATTTGCCATCCTGGACCTAATTTTCTGTAACTACGTGCAATGCCAGAAACAACAAATTAACACACTCATTGTTTACTACTACAAAATCATCTTGCCATGCTTGTCTTGACGAGCACCAGCTATTTACAAACGACACTACAAGACGGTCTAAAGAAGTCTCTGCAGTGCACATGTGTATTTCCACAGAAATAAAGCTCCCCAGAAATATAGCTCCACAGAGCTATAAAGCAGCAAGCTGTGCCATTTTTCATTAGAGATGCAACTCAGGCACTTACACTGTGAATTTATGACCAAATAGCAGTGCCCTACCATTCTACTGACCAGCCGAGTCTTGAATATTATTAGAGACAGCACTGAAACCAAATAGTAGCACTTAATTTTTCTGTGAGTTGATAGAGATTCTGAAGTATTTAAAAGCATGCTAAGGAATTTTCACTCTTTGTATTATTAAATTTGCTCGTCAGAGTAAACAGTAGGTAGCCCCAAGCAATGCTGTCCCACCACGAGTTCTGACAGGCTGCGCACCCTCGCCCTTTCCCACAGGGTGCGAAGCCGCCTCAGTTCCCAACGCTGCCTGTCTACCACATCATGTTCTTCGTAGCTCATGAGATCCCCCCCACTTCGCCCCGGAAGAGGCCCCAACCGGTCGGGCAGAGGCCGCGGGCCTGGCGCTCCCGGGCCGGCCAGGCAGCCCCGCCGCTGGGCGAGGGCCGCGGGGCCGGGGCGCCCCGAGCACAGGGCAGAGCGGGGCGGCGGCGCTGCTGCGGGACAACCGCGCGGGCAGCTCTGCCCCGGGAGGGAAGGCGCCGAGACCGGGCCCCTGCCCAGCAAGGCGGAAGCGGCACTCGGCAGCGTAGGAACCGACCCTTCCCGCTCACTGCCCCGGGGGGGGAGGCCTCGCCAGGGGTCGCGGGGCTCCAGGGGCCGAGGCGGCCGCTCCCGCAGCCTGCGGCCGCCCCTCATCCAGAGCCGGGCCCGCGCTGCTCCGCCGCCACCTCGCGCGCCGCCATCTCGGCCCCCGTCGGGAAAACACGCCCGCCCCTTCCGGCCACACCGCCTCCCGTGCGCTCCGCTCCGGCAGCGCCGCTCGGGCCGCGGGCGCCCGGGCCGTCCCAGCGCCTGGGGCACAGCCGTGCCGGGCTGCCCGCGGCCCGCCCCGCCAGCGGCCCGCGACCTCCCCCGCCCGCCTTCCTCCCGCCCCCACAGTGGCTGGGGGAGGTCTGAGCCGGCTCTTCGGCCTTCCGGAGAACTGTGAGAAAAAGGCGTTGGACTGCAACCGTATCGGGTTGCTGCCCGCGTGGCAGTAAAGGTGTTCCTCTGTAGTCGATGGGATGCTGAGCTGTAAACTTGGATGTTACTAAAAAACAAACATTGTTTGAAATCGCTTCTGACAGGTGCTACCCCAGTGTCCCAGTTTGTTCACCAACTGCTTGTCCATTTTAATGGCTGGTTAAATGGTGTTAAGGTTAATGTTAGGCATTCCAGAGCTCTGTGTAAGCCTCCAGTTGTGTTACACTCGGTAGGTGAGGTAAAGGGGATGTTTGTCTCTTTCTCCCATGGAAATCTTGTCAGTTCTAGAGCAGTACTAATACAGCACTCCTTTCAACTCAACTCCAAGCTGTAGCACTCAGTTCTTTGTGTGGTCTTAAAATATCTTCCAATAAAGACTTCCTGCCACAGAATTTACTCAGCTGCTGTGTTCCCTATGTGTGTCGGGCAGTGGGGAGATGGATGAAGGATGATGGCTCTTGTGAGGGGGCATTGGTATCAGATAGATAGAGTTCCTTCATTTCCCTTTTCCCATGCCCTAACAGACACCATGACTGCATTTCCACAACTCTTCATGAGGAAACAGGCCCCAAAGGGACAAGGAGAAAAACATGATCTATCTGACCATGGGGCAAGGACCCTGTTACCCAGGACACAGGAGGGGTGATCTGGGGGCAGCTCAGAGTCCTGACTACCAGGCAGGTTTCTGGTGATGAGGCAGATCTAAGGACAAGCCAGTGAGTCTGCACTGGTCCAAGATCAGTAGAGAGCATAGCAAGTCAGGACATGACTGTGGCCAAGTTTATAGGCAGCAGTCCTATGATGTTGAGGTGGGGATTGACACCCTTATGCCTGCAGAACCCAACTTCAATAAGAGAAACACATATGCAATGCTGGCTTTAACATTAAAACCATTGCAAAAGTATTAGTGTAGCTGAGGTATACCTTTCAGTATAACTTTCTGCCTAAAGAAGAAACTGAAAGAAAACCTTCATCTACATTAAATCAGAAAAGCAAATTGAAAAGCATGAAACATTGGGAAAGGTCAGGCTGTAAAGGTAGCAAGTTACAATTCCTTCCAGAACACATACAGGTTATGGCATTACAAAATATATATTAAGGGAATGTGACAAAATGAGAAGGGCAGAATTTAACATTTCCTTTCTTACGAGAAAGAAAAGGAAATTTGATTTCCTTTTAGGAAGGGAAACGAAATCTTACGAAACTGAAAAGAAAGCCTTACAAACATTCTGGAAAGGAGATATGATCAAATGAAATGCAATTGAAAAATAACCAAAAATCCAGAAAATCAAGAGACTTCGTGACTACAAGAAAATGGACTGAGATTACATGTGGTGCAGTGCAAAGGATCAAAACAGGTCAAAACTAACCTCAGAGGTTTTGCAAAAGCAGGGCAAAAAATCAAGGAGGAAGATACATCTTGGAGGGGACGATATCAGGGACATTGCGTGGATACATTAAAAAAAAATAAAATTTAAAATTGCCAAAGTCAAAACCATGAAAAGGCCTCTGCACCATCAAGTGCAGGACATACACCAAAGCATTCCCAATTCATCCCCATTGAAATATCAAGATTTCGTTTCCCTTCCCGAAAGGAAATAACATTTCCTTTCGGGAAGGGAAACGAAATCTTGCGAAACTGAAAAGAAAGCATTGCAAACACTCTGGAAGAAGAAATGATCAAATGAAAAGCAATTGAAAAAAAACCAGCAATCCCAAAAATCAGGAGATTTCATGACTACAAGAATATGGACTGGGATTCTGTCAGGTGCAGTGCAAAGGAGCAAAACAGGCCAAAACTAACCTCAGAGATGTTGCAAAAGCAGGGAAAAAAATCAAGGAGGGAGACACAACTTGGAGGGGAAGATATCAGGGACATGGTATGGATACTGAAAAAAAAAAATTTGCTAAAAGCAAAAGCCATGAAAAGGCCTGTATGCCAACAAGTGCAGGGACATGGACCAAAGCTTGCCAAAATTGATCCCCACTGAAGGCTAAAACAGAAAAGAAGGACTTACGAATACTCTAGAACAGAGATACCATCAAAGGAAATAAAATGGAAGGAAAAAAAAATGGGAAATTTAGTGACTACAAGAAAATGGACTGGAAACAAAATCTTGCAAAACTGAAAAGAAAGCCTTACAAACACTCTGAAAAGGAGATATGATCAAATGAAATGCAATTGAAAAATACCCCAAAAATCCCAAAAATCGGGAGATTTCATGACTACAAGAAAATGGACTGGGATTACATCTGATGCAGTGCAAAGGAGCAAAACAGGCCAAAACTAACCTCACAGATGTTGCAAAAACAAGGGAAAAAATCAAGGAGGAAGACACAACTTGTGTGTTTAGAAGGCTACTGGAACTGAAGATTTCACTACTAGTTATATAGCATGTAACTGTTGCCTTACAAGCTGGCTTTTTCCTGTTCACCTTATTCATGTTCTTCATGGTTTTACAGGACATCTTTAGAGTCCCCCACTCCTTCATCCACCACTCTCCAAGTGTTACCACATGAGCTCCTAGATCCAATGTACACAATATAAAAACCATGTCCTGGATACCTAAGCCCATCAAAGAAACAGAGGAGAAGAGCTGAAATTCATTAAAACCTTGGCCACTGTGCAGCCTGCAGACAGCAGTGCCCCATATTGACTGCACCCCATAGGCTCCATAGCTGTGGAAAAATATTTCCCTTTATGTATTTTGAATCTTCTGTAGCCATAAATGTGTTGTTTGTAACCTCGTATTTCAGTTTTGTCAGACTCTTGTCACCCGCCTGCCAGGTACCTGCTGTAGCAGGCGCAGGGCCTGCAAGGCCTTCCTGGTGGTCAGCAGCCTAAGATAGGAAATGCCTGGTCATGATGGCTGGACCTTAGAAGTTCCTCTCCTCCCTTCAGACCCTTGCTTATCTCTCTGTAAGACTGTAGGTCACTTTCCTTGTGACCCTTGCCATTGGACAATTCCCAAAACTCCTGTACCCTATATAAAGAGCTACTTTTGCCCAGTTTGGCAGAAGAGCTGAGATCTGAGACCTTCATTTCAATAAATACATCCCTGTGGAACCTTTTACAGCTTTCTCCTCTCTCTCCCTGTGTCTGCCCAAGGCGCTTAGCAAGCAAAGGGCTGAAATCTAAAGAGCTGATCTCACTAAGAGCTGAGCTTGATAAGGTAGCTTGCAGCTCTGGAACCTGCCTGAGGGGCCTGGACAGGTCGGACTTCTCTGTCTCAGATACCCACGGCAGCCAGGGTTGGGGAGATCCCAAAATGCCAGAGTCGCCTCAACCCGCCATGTGCAGTCAACCTATGACCTCCTCAGCTCCACAGTTGCCTTCCAGCTGCTCTCCAAGCTCCTCTTCCTGGCAGGCTTTCCTGGGAGAGGCTCTGTCTGCAGCCAGCCCCAGTACCAGTCCCTGAGGTGGCTGAGCTGCTGAGGGCTGGCCCAGGCCTTGGTGCAGCGCGTGGGAGGACACAGATATAGCAATGCTGTTATGGCCCCGACAAGGGGAGAGAATGATGAGGAGGACTCCATGGATATCAGAGGGATAATTAATTACTTTATTATACTATATTATTCTATACATCTAAAACTGAACCTGCCAAGCACTCAACCCTGCACACACTGCACTGAATCTCATGACTGTCAGCTGGCAGTCACGACACACACCCACAATAGGCCCTGATAGGCCAAGGAAACAAAACACCATGACTTTGGGTAAACAATCTCCATGTTGTATTCTACTTTTGCACAAACACAGGCACAGCAAATGATAAGAATTGTGTTTTCTTTCTCTGAGGCTCAGAGACTGTGAATCCCAGAAATATTCTTGGGAAGAATTTTGCCTCATTTTTCTCTGTGGAGAGAAATGTGGGGCTACACACGGAGGCCAAGCATCCCTTGCGCGACCACAGCTGTGTTTACCCAGGAAGGCCACAGGAACAGGCTGAGCTCTGCAGGAGCTGGGCTGAGGGCAAAGCACTCAGCAGCACGTGATGGTGTACACAGGGGTTTTCAGGTGAGGGAAGAGACGAGAATGTTGACGCCATGTTCAGAAGGCTTGATTTATTATTTTATCATATACATTACACTAAAACTATACTAAAAAGAATAGAAGGAAAAGTTTCATCTCAGAAGGCTAGCTAAGCTAAGAATAGAAAGAAATGAATAATAAAGGTTTGTGTCTCGGACAGAGAGTCCAAGCTAACTGGGCTGTGATTGGCCATTAATTGTAAACATCCAAGATGGGCCAATCACAGATGCACCTGTTGCATTCCACAGCAGCAGATAACCATTGTTTACATTTTGTTCCTGAAGCCTCTCAGCTTCTCAGGAAGAAAAATCCTAAGAAAGGATTTTTAATGAAAAGATGTCTGTGACAGCAGCATGTGCAGCTCAGGATTTTCCAGCACATTCCTGCCTGTTGCTAAAGGCAAGCTCACAGGATTTCCAAAGGAATAACTTCATAGCAAAAAAAGAGCATTGCTATGCTTCACACAGTACAATAGCATAAGTGGGATTTTGTAAGTAATATGACAGCTTAACATCTTTTGAACTATGACAGCTGTAAAATGTCAGATTCATTCTTGTAAAAAGAGGGAGAATTGTGAAGAGTTCAGATGTTTAATTTTACCTCCATTAATAATTCTGATTTTGTGACTGACAATAATCACACATACCGAAAGCTCTATAAATCTTATACACTCACTAAGCAAGTGAGGAAAATTAATGCTAGTTTAACAAATAGTGCTGAAAATTCTTCAAGAATGCAGTTAGGCAAATGACAATAGTGATTATAAATATTTATGGTGACCTTCTGTTTTATTTATCTACTGGAAAATCAGAAACAATTCCATTAAGTGTACCAAAATGCCACCTGACTATAAGATTAGAAGAAGAATCAGTCTGACCTCTTACTGGAAGGCTGGTTTTAACAGCAGAAACATAAGACAGCTCATATTTAGGAAGCTATTTTTTAAATTTGCACTGGACTTGACCACCAAATGCAGCCTTGGTTTAAAAATAAATACTACTCAACATGAGAAGTACAGATTTGACTATGATGATTCTCTAAACTAACTTCTCAGAAAAAAAAAAGCCAACAAAAAGGAAACTGGATGCTCCTTGTGCCAGTAAAGAACTGACCTGTTCCACTGATATTCAGGGTACTGATTCAGCCTCACTAAAGCACTGGGTGTCATTCAGGGTCTTGTGTTAATGGGCCACTTCCAGTGTGGCACACTAAGCTCTCACCTAATCCTGTGAACACACAAACAAGCCACAGCACTGCATTCTTACTGTGTTCCTCTGCTGAGGATTTTGGAAATTTGAAAAGTTTGGAATATTAACAGAATATACATAGCAATCTGAACTTGTCTTATAATTATACTTTCTGGATATGGCAAATGGCCACGTGGAAGTTTTTACAAAAAGATAACATCCCAAGAATGTACTATATTGGAGAAACAAAGCTGTTCTTCACTTCATTCCAGTTATTTCTTTTTTCATTAGTGTGCAGGCAATAAATACCCAAGCTTTTAAAAATATCAGCAGATATAATGAAATGAAAATGCAGTTCAGACTGTAGAGAAGGGCAGAAACACAATTTTAGGAAATCTTTATGCACTCACAGTAGATGTCAGTAACAAAATGCCTCATTACTACCTGTTCCTTTCTCTGATACCATACAGAAGCAGCTAAAGGACAGACATTGGGATGGTTTTGCATCATCTGGAGAACTGCTGAAGGAGAGCTTCTGGGTGTGAGCTGAGCCTGAAGATTACAGAATTTCAAAGGTGCTTATAGCTTGCTTTGAAATAAGCTGATCCTATCCTCCCTCTTCCCTTTCCAGTGAGTTTTGCTCTTCATTTTAATGGAACACAATCAAACCCCAACCAAGCTTCTTTTATCAGTGCACAGATTGAAATCCCTATTGTAGACTCCTACAGTTTGCATATTTTAGGTCCAGTGCATAATCATTTTACTGAGGAGGTCTGATTGTCCAAACCCACATTCTCCTGTTCAGCTTTCCAGACTTTCCAGGCTGGCAGCCTAAAGAGTGACAGAGCACAGGGAAGACAAGAGGGGGAGTCCTCCAAAGGTTAATATCAGTCAAGTAACAACCTGATTCCTCCCTGGAGAGTGACCTCTGCTACATGGGAGACAGGAAGGCAAGTTATTCCTTTGGCTGGGTTTGGGAATAATAAAAAATCAAAAAATAATTGATCAGGATGAAATAGGACTGTGGTGCATCTCAATGTAGTTGAACTGCTGTTTAATTGCCTGTGTACTCAGTCTCTTACACAGGCTAATATTAGCTCCAGCAAGCCAGCATATGCAAAGGCAATGTGAACATAGAGTCTGTTACTACAAGGACTCACACACTCACTTCCCAGTGCAAAAGCATTCAGAGTTTTCAGATTTTAAGGACTAATTTGTCAGGTTAAACCTTGCTATCTGAAGGGGCAAATTGGCTGATGGGTCAAACAGCAGTAACTCCTTTCCATGTTCTGAATAATAACAATAACAATAATAGATGTATGATTAACTGCTATTTTTATTACTACAAAAAACAACATTGTGAAATACCCAGTGGCCTAAAGTAGGTGTTTTCACTGTTCTTCCAAGACTGCAAACCTCAGGACAGAGATTTTTTTGATTGTGCAAGACAGTGAAAACATCTACTATCCCACCATTATCTCTGAAGATTATGGTGTAAGAAATGCTGTGTAAGAAAAATTATTAGTATTTTGTAACCTGTCTGACCTCAAACACTGTGTTAAACAGGCCACAGAAAAACTTTTTTCTGTGCACTGAAAGACAAAGAACATTACTGTGGCCAGTGCCAATATTACAAGAACACTTAAACTATCTGTTATGAAAGATGCTACCAATAAATTAGAGATTACAAAAGGGTCCAAACAGTGATAATGAAAACGAAACAGCAAAAAAGTGATGATATGGGGATTATGGTACTTGGGCGAGAAGCCTGAGATGAGAAGTCTGTCACTACAGTTTAACAAATACTAGAAAATTATGTAGAGTCATGAATGGAGTCTTGTCAAATATCCTATTTTTACCTATTTTTGTGGAGAACATAGACTGCAGTTATGTTCAGGGCAAGAACCATATACTCAAAAAAGTTTTTACAACAGCATAAAATACAGTCTCTAAGTGTTGAGAGTTAAAGAAAAAAAAAAAAAAGACTAACCCAAAAGCTTTTGAGATGTTATCTGCATTTTGTGGTTGCAGACTCTTGCCTCTCCTTTTTTCCACTTTCTCATTCTTTCACAATACCCTATAATTCTTTAAATCGTCAGATCACTTTGAAGCACAGTTTCTGCTGGCTCTTTAAGGCTAGAGTACACACTTGCTTTCCTCCTGTGTAATTTCCTGTTATTTTTGACTTTATATTTTAGGTGCTTAATCACATACAGCGGGAAGTGTATGCACTTCCTGGGTGCACACACAACACACAGCTGATTCTGCAACATATGCAGAGCAGAAACAAAACAGCCTCCTCTTTATCACAGCAGGTCTTGGTAAACCAAATTATCATCTCAGTCTCAGGGAGAGCTCAAATGTTGCCATCTTATTGCAAAGTTCCATATCTTCTCAGTGATTTCTCATGGGCAGATCCTCACAGCACTGAATGCTGCTTCTTCTTCACAGTACAGCCAACAAACCCCAACACCCTCCTCATCCATCTACCTCACTCTTTTGAAGCACTCATCTTCTTATTGAACACAGCTGTGGCCTATTAAGGGCAGGCCTGTTCCTAATCTTTGGTGATTAGTGCAGCTGCAGCTCCTCAGGTGTGAGACTACCTTCTGCACTATTTTCTTACATTCTCTCCCTCCACACTCAAAGACCACAGGCACAGGAACTCTTGTAGTGCAGGTACCACTGACCTCAGCCATCACCCTGAGCAGCACCGCAGTCCATCCCACAGCAGCAGCTTTTCCTGCATGAGGAGCTTCAATGGGTTGGCTTTGCCTCAGTGGAACCTTTCTGCACAGGAGGAAAGTAATCCAGGTCTGTACAACTGATAATTTCTTTACTCTAATAATGTAGATCAAAGAGTTGTGTTCCAACAGACTTGAAGCACAAAAGACAGAGGTTTTGAATGCACAGAAGAGATGTTTATCCAAGACTGCCCCCCTCTGTTATTGCTTCACAGCTAAAAAAAGAAAAATATTTCAAACTGCTGTAAATTCTTCTCAAACCTCTAAAATGAGATTTCCAGTATACTGATTTTTAGTATCAGTATTTAATGGAAAAATAAAATGCAAATAAAATAAAACATAAATAAAAAGTTAAATACTCCTGGACTATAAATATGGAAAGCATACTGAATTTGTTCAGTGAGTGTTTGAGTAGGGGTGATTTTATTGAGCTGTTTGCAGCAAATTTAAAAAATCAATATTTCTCTTGGTTTTTCTCTGTTCACATTTTTGTATAAAATTACTCTAAAATACAAGATAGGATTTTTTACAAGAAAAAATTTTACCAATTTTTCTTTTGCTTTTTCTTTTGCAAATACAAATCTCAAGACCATTTCTCTTTCATAAAGTTTCTGCTAAGGTAAATCCAGTATTTTATTCATGGAAATATGACTTTATATGTCTAACATATGCTTAAATAAATATTGGAAAACTAAGTCTATTCCTGAAAATTCCAACTCTAATGCTTAAAAATGAGTAGAGGAACAAAGTACCCACATCTGATTCTCATCATCCACTTCAAGCCCCTAAAAACAAAAGCAGCAAAGAGAACCAGGCTGTTGAAAACTGTACAAATAAAACAATTTAATGAATAAAAAATTTGAGAAAAATAAAATACTATCTTAAAGATGAGTGCAAGAAAAGTGCTTAGAGTAGAGTGAGGCAGACCAGAGGTGCATAATTACAGTGTTCAAGGGTGTTCAGTGTAGGAACTCAGTGCAGAAGCTCAGTAGGAGAAAGATAAGAAGCTCTGTTTCTTTTAGGTAATAGAAGATATGTGCTATTTGGAAAGGAATTCTTTCTTGTTCCATACATCCCTTGCATTCATTAATTATGATATTTATTACAGAGACCACCACAGTCTTGCTTCCAGCTCTTACTGGTTTAAATATACATTTCAGCCAGAGTTTCGTTCCAAAGAAAATTATTTATTGCACAGACAGCCAGAATCTGAAACTCTTATGCTTATTCAGTAAAATATGGGGGAATCCTTCCCTCACTGCGTTGAGCTGTGCCATTGATGGGCTGCAAATCAATCCACACTGCAGCTTAATCCAGTGAAACCTTTTGCCAGGCTAATGTATTTGTACCTACCCATTTCCAGCTGCTGGTAGATCCAGCTTCACAAAGTCTGGTTGTTCCTCTTTACTCAGGGCAGCCTTCCTCCATGCTGGCAGTGTCCCTACCCACCAGATGCAGAGTTCTCTTGGGGGGGGTTGATGAAGTCTCAGCATGTAGTCTGGGAGCAAATGACTGCAGTGTATTTATCTTAACTTTAGTAATGCTTTCTCCCATAACTTCCTCATAGACACACGGCTGAGGCATGGACCAGATGAGTGGACAGTGAGATGAACTAAAAATTGGCTGCATTTCTGGGCTCAAGGGGTTCTCATTAGGAGCATGAAGTCCAGCTGGAGCTCAGTCACCAGAGATGAGCCTCAGGGGTTGATACCAGAGCCAATACTGCTTTGACCCTTCATAACTGGACTGGTCAATGGTGGAAAGTGCACCTTGAACAAGTTCACAGATAGCAAAAAAGCTGGGAGGAGTGACTAACCATAAGATGGTTCTGCTACCATCTATAGCACCCTCACCAGGCTGGAGAAATGCAAAATAGGAACATTGTGAAGTACAGCAAAAGGATGTGCAAGCTCCTGCCCTTCAGGAGGAATAACCTCAGACACCAGTACACTGGTGGCTGACTGACTTTGCAGAAAAGGCCCTAGAGTGGCGGGCATCAAGCTGATTCCATCTGAACATAAGAAAATATTTGTGTTGTGGCAAGTTTTTTTCCCTTCATTGTGAAGGTGGTCAAACATTGGAGTAGGTCACCCAGGGTTGATGTGGAGTCTCCATTCTTGGAGATACTCATAACTCAACCTGACATGACCTTGAGAATCCACTCTAGGTGACCCTCATTTAACAGGGTGGAGTTGGACTTGATGTTCTCCACAGATACCTTCCAAAGACTCTGTGATACTGCATAATGCTGCTGAGTCCAGAACATTGCCAGCAAGAGACAAGGAAACCCCTCCTTCTTGTTGCAGCCTGAGGGAGAAAGAGCACACAAGAGCCCTCCCTGTCCAGTGAGGTAAGATGGGCTCCTGTCCTATGAGCATGTCAGACAGGATAACATCACTTCTCTGATGCTCTGCCCTTTCACTGCAACTATGAGGAGGCTGTGGGTGCAGGAATTTGCACCTTCAGGATCTCAGTAAGGTGAACTCAGCCTCCCTGCTGCTCATGGACTTTAATAAGCTCCCCCCCTAATGGATCTGACACGATGCACTTGTCAGAGGCTCAGAAGGATGAAAGTAGCTCCTGACCATGTTGCCAGGCTCATACAGCTACATTTATTCTTCAGAGCTAGCCAGAGAAAGGCTCAGAAACTGGCTGAGATGTGGAAGTGTAAACACACAGCAGATAACCTCACCTCTGAAATACAAAGAGATCTAATTTGACTGCAGAATGAAAAGCCAACTTTACAAACCTTAACCTTGTCATTACCTTCTTCATACTGAGAAGAGAACACAAAAATACATGATTGAATAATATTTGGGGCTTTTTTTCCATTTCCCTATGGCCCTTTTGCCCAGTTTTGCTCTCTTTCCCGTGTGTTTGGAGGAGCAGGACCAATTCTAAAAATGAATTTTTACACTTTGATGGCCATGGCATCAATCTGGTTTCTTCTGCATCCCTTTCACTTACCTCATGTGTAATAAGCTTCAGATGAATAGACCTAGCAGCTCAATAAAGTGCTGACAGCTCTGAAAGTAACAAGGAAAAATCTGTCAAGGAAATGAAAATGACCTATCAGACATGTCAACAAATAAAGAAGCAAAGCTGGACTACTTTGACTGTTCCTGCCTAAAAACAGAGCTGTAGAAAGCCCTACTTGCGGTGTTGATATCAGAGAAATAGTTGTAGCACAAAGAAAGCCACAAAAAAAAAAAAAAACTTCACAAAAGATAGCTGCCCTTCTAAAAGTTATTTCACTGTATATTCATATCTCAAAACAATTGCCTTAACTATTTTTCTTAACTAATGAAGAGAAAAATTAAAAAGTAAGTATGCATAGCTAATATGTTAAAGAAGGTGCATCATAATTAATTTTTTTTTCTCTATTTTAATTTGGGCAGAATACAGTCCTAAGTCCATCTTTACTCTCTCAGTGCATGGCTTACTTCATAGTAATGATCACCTAATGACTGCAAGTGTTGACAGACTGATCTTGGCAAACCACTTTTCAGAGAGTATTATAACAAAATGTAAAGCAAAAGTCAGTCATACTTCACCTCAAGTATTATCTCTGTCTTTGTGTTATGGAGTTCTTTTAATAACAAAAAAGGAGAAAAATCTATTAATTGTTTTTAGGCCTAGGGACTAGTTTGAGTCATTCAAATGATGTGTCATAGTCAAAATCTTTAGATGTGATAGGAACTTTTGGATGTTGAAGGAGAAAGGACATTTAAAATTATAAATTTCTTTGAAAGGAAAGGAAACCATATTTTAGTTTAGGAGTTAAAAAGGCTAGTTAGCTTTAAAAACATAATTTTAATAAAAGAATACAATAATCATTTTAATAAAAACATACAAGACCTGATTAGTTTTTGATTATTTGCCATTTGAAAATATCCCCCAAACTTGACATTCTCATTTCTAAAATCTTGTGAAGAATGATATACATTGCATTCATTAGTATATGAAAAAACAGAAATATTCTAAGTATATCTTTAAAAAATAGGAGATATGGGAAAATAAAAGGATTGATAATTACAGTGTAATTCTGCCCCACAGTGACCAAAACCATGCATTATTTTGGTTTCTGTTCAGTTTGCACAAGTACTGCTGCTGGTGATCCCTTGCTTGGTTTAATCAGACCATGAGATATTCAGCCAGCTCACTCTGAGGTCGTGAGCCTGCACTAATTCTTTTCTTGCAATGGATTAATTGTTTCCAGCTGTATTTCCTTCATCATTGCCATGTAATCCTATTTATAGAAATTTTGTGTAATCTACTCTAGCCAAGCAAAAAATGGTCCTCATAACAGCTGTTGTGAATACTTTTAAAATGTGGTGGCTTTAAATACTTGTTCTTTTGAAATCACTGAGGTTTGGCCAATTCAATATAGTGGAAAGTAAATTTATGGGGCAAATTCACAATCATTAAATTAATTCTTAAAATTCAAAGGTTTTTTGTTTGTTTGTTTGTTTGCTTGCTTGCTTTTAATGGAAGACAAGAAGGAAACATTGGTAAATCATCTGTATTAATGTTAAGCATAGTGTGTTCTTACTCTATTTCCAGATGTGCACATTATGCAAACTCTTTCAAGGAACCTTACCTTTTAATTTTTACCTTGAACTTGTGAATATTAGTTCTTCCTTGGAATAATGCAAAGAGATCTATTGTGCCTTCCAGAGAAAGCTGAGTAAACTTAATGGTAATAAACATCATTAGCTCTAAAAGCGGTCAAATTATGTTAAAATATAGTTATAAATGAGGAAAAGAATACGATAATAAAATCAACCAAGTTACACCTGAAAGCACACACTTTGCATAATCTTAAACTATTAATTCCAATTCTGATGCAAACAGACAAAAATTGAAGTATAAAGACATTTGAAGGATACAAGGAATTACAGAATTTATTTACCCATCAGTGGGTTCCTCAAGAGCTGTCTTGTTTGAATCACAATACTCCAACTAGCTGCAGCCACAGGATGGTGCTCATGGGCTTTGCATGCTACATTACAAATCTGGGAGGAGGGAAAAAAAAAAGAAAGAGAAGGAGAGGGAGCCAGACTCTCCTCTTGGCAGGCTCTTCCTTGTCCTACCCTGAAATACCTGAGCCAGCAAGCAACTGTGGATTGGGTTGATTTACCTCTCTACATTTACTGAATCTTCAGGAGCCCTGCAAATAGACTGATCCATCAAGGGAAGTCACTAAATGTAATCTTTTTGGACTTCATCAAAGCTTTGATACTGTCTCTCACATAATCCTTCTGGATTGTCCAGCACACAGCTGGATAACTGAGTTATGTGATAGGTAAGCTACTACCTCACAGGTGAGGCAAAAAGAGTTGTAGTGAATGGGGTGATGTTAGACTGGTGACTGTCACTAGTGGGGTTCCATGGGGTTCCATCCTTGACCCAGTTCTCTTCAACATCTTCATTAATGACCTGGATGCAGGACTCAAGGGACTGCTAAATAAGTTTGCTGAAGACGCTGAACTGGGAGGAGCTGTCAACTCCCTAGAGGGCAGAGAGGCCCTGCAGAGACCTCCACAAATTAAAGGGCTCGGCAATCACCAGCTGTGAAGTTTAACAAGGGTAAGTGCCAGATTCTGCATCTGGGATGGGGCTGTGTGTACAGACTGGGGAATGAGAGGCTGGAGAGCAGAGCTGTGGAAAAGGACCTGGGGGTCCTGGTCAATGGCAAGTTGAACATGAGCCAGCAGTGCCCTGGCAGCCAGGAGGGCCAACCCTGTCCTGGAGGGCATCAGGTACAACATCAGCAGCTGGGCAAGGGAGGGGATTGTCCTGCTCTGCTCTGGGGCAGCCTCACCTCGAGTGCTGGGGGCAGTTTTGGTCACCACAACATAAAAAAGACATTAAGACATTAGAGAGTGTAATAAAGGAGGGCCATGAGGATGGTGAAGGGTCTGGAGGGGAAGGCATATGAGGAGCAGCTAAGGTCACTTGGTTTGTTCTGTCTGGAGAAAAGGAGATTGAGGGGGGGGCACCTCACTGCAGTTACAATTTCCTTGTGAGGATCAGTGCAAGGTCAATTAATGATGTTTTCACTCTTGTGACCAGTGAAGGGCCCAAGGGAATGGCCTGGAGTTGAGTTAGGAGAGGTTTAAGTTGGATATCAGGAAAAGGTTTTTTTACCTGCAGGGTGGTTGGGCACAGGAACAGGCTCCCCAAGGAAGTCGTCACAGCACTGAGTCTGATGGAATTCAAGAAGCATTTGGACAATGCTCTTAGGCACATGGTGTGAGTCTTGAGGAGTCCTGCACAGAGCTGGGAGATAGAATTGATGATCCTGATGGACCCCTTCCAATTCAGCATATTCTATAATTCTATGATTCTATGAGCAGTTTCTTGTTCTTCTGGCTATTACTGTTTAGCTAAATACATAAATTAGGGATGGAAAGAGGTACAAACTGTATCATAGTTAACATCAATGACCTGAACACCTTTTTCTTTCAGAGGAATTTTTATCTTGCAAGCTGCTCTTCTTGACTGGTATGTGTGTTGGCTGTTGCACACAGGTGGCAGTGCAGTAGAATAACTGCACATGACAAAATCTAGGAATCTGGTAGATGCTTTTTAGATCTAGGAATGCTTTTGAACCTTTGCTATAGAAAACAACTAAACTTAAAGAGTTCCTTTAAAGCTCAAACACTTCTGCAGTTTAACTGGAAAGACACCCATGCACTATGAATTTGGACAAGAATCTGCAGGACTGGGAATCCTACTCAGCAACAGAAGGTCCTGCTTTACACTTAGTCAGAGTCATCTCCCTGTGACTCACTGCCTTCTCCTCCCCTAGAAGGGGCCCCTACTCACATTAAGAAAGTATGCACATCTCTGTATCACCTGTGACTGATTCTTAACTTCTTCAGTGATTTCATTTGTAATTTTATACAGATGACCAGGCATGTTGTAATGAATATTTTCATTCACCTCTTAAATTCTCAGGACTTACAGACTTTGTGAGTAGTAGCCTTAATTGTAAATTCAGTAGGCTATACCGCAGGGCAACTCATATTTCTATGGAAATATAGAATATAGATTCTGCAATTCCACATACTACTGCAGTGTCTATCCATATAGCAAAAAATGTAGGTATGTACTACAACACTTTTAATCAAGGTTTAAACTAAGCCAGAAAAGTGTTGGAACACTTTTATATAAATTTTTCCCCAATGAGTCACTAATCCACACATCTCAATAGCTGGCGTGGGGAAACTTGCATTCCAAGCCGTACTGCAAAGGAGGCAGCTTCAAAATAATTAATAAACTAAGTGAATAAGGAACTTTGGAGAGAAAAAAATGAGTTAACACATAGCAAACCCAGAATACCGAGGACCCTGGCAAGCCCAGCACCTGCCCATGGAACGCTGCCCGTGCTCCCCTGCCCTGCCTCCCGCGCACCTGGCCGCGCCCCCGCCGCGGGGATCGGGCTCGGGGGCGGAGGGTGGGATCTCAGACATCGCCTATGCCTCTTCCCTCCCCCCCTTCTTTCCACCTTCTGCTTTATAATTGCCCGCCTCCTTTCTCTCCCCTTTCGCCTTATCAGATGCGGAGCGGCCAGCGGGGAGGGAAGCGGCTCTCCCGCAGCCGGCTCAGCACCCGCAGCCACGCTTGAAAAGGAGCGGCCGCTCCCCGCCGGCCCCTCCCCGGCTGATGCCCGCACAGGTCGGTGTGCGCTGCGCTTCGACCCCTCGAGGGCAGGGGCCAGGCGGGCGGGGGGTCGAGGCAGGACCGAAGAGCTTCCCATCAACCTGCCCGGCCACCTCCGCGGCGGCAGGACCGGAGCGCCGGAGGGAGGAGGATGGGGCGAGGGAGGAGGAGATGGAGGACTGGAAGGGGCGACGTCAGGCTCGGACGGGGAAACCCCTTTAGGAAACCCCCTGCAAAGGCCTTACTTTGATAGCTGATAGTAATTAAACCCCATCGGTCTCACTGTTGCTGTGGCGGAGACCCTGGCTGCTGCCCGGGTCCCGCCGCGGCTGCCTCCTCCCTCTCTCCCTCCGCTCCGCGCAGCGTCGGGGCAGTCGCTCCACCCCGGCCCCGCGCGGCGCTTTCTGCGCGGAGCTGCCCGGGCTGGCGAGCGCGTCCCCGCCGGGTCCCCGCTCGCTGCCGGCAGCCCCTGGCTCTCAGGGCTCCGTTCCCCGCCTCAGCTCGGTGGAGGCAGCGAGCTCCCCGCGGTCCCTCCCTTAACCCGGGGCGGGGGCGCTCACTTTCACACGGGTGGGTGCTGGTGGTGGGGAGCCCCCGGAAAGGAGTCGGGGGTCAGGAGCGCAGCCTTGAGCCGCGGCCCCCCGGCGCCACGCTGCGGGGCTGTGGAGAGGCGAGCGGGAGAGCGCGGTCCCCGTCCCCTCCGCCGCCTCCCCCTGCGGGGCCGGGGCAGGTCGCGCTCCGGCTTGGCCCAGCGGGACGTCGAACGTGAGCGCTGGTCCGGAACGAGACACCGAGACAGGGGAAATCCCCGAGTGACCTGCCCATCCCGGGGACTGTGCTTAGCCTCCTCCCCTGGGCTGGGTGCGCGGAGCCAGGACAGGGCGGAGAACGAAGGTGTGTGCCGCGTTTGTCCCCCTGTGAGCTCTCGAGGGTGCGTCCTTCCCTCAGGAAAAGGTGCCCTGTGGCCAGGTCCGTGCCAGGAGCCCTGGAGCCCAGCTGGGAGAGATGCTCCGGGGAGCGGGGCTCACCTCAGGGCAGGGTTCTTGGCTTGGTGTCTGCTCCTAGCTCTAGTCTGCCAGATAACTCATTTACCACATACTTACTAAAAGGTGAAATATATAAAGAGCAGAAGGAATACGATATTTGTTTTTAGTCCCACACAATGTCAGCCACAAGGTGGCTGCAGACGGGGGTTTCCTTTCCTGGTTAAGTGAACCCTGACGTGCGGATCATTGCAGAGATGAACTTGTGTGTAGCTGATCCAGCAACAGCTATGTCTATTCCAATAAATCTCATTTCTCTGGCTTTTCTATTAAAGCAGCAGTAGAGAATGTTTCTAACACAGGATTATCGGTCAGTTAGTATTTATAGCTCTTGCTTTGGAGGAAGGTTTATATTAAATGTAGCAGATGGGGAATTCAGCCACCACTGTGAGTGAATATTTTAATGTCTGGGTTATTATGGGAGGCAATTCACACATCATCAGTGGTAACTGCCTGGAAGAATAAGTTGCTGGGAGAGTCTTTGTTTACTTGATCCAGATTGTATTCCTGAGTGAGGAGAGAAGCATCAATACCCAACATGAGATACACAAGAGATGGATTTCAGCCATGTTTTGAGATACTCTCGGTTCTTCCTATTGCCTGTCACTGACAGCTGCCTAGTCCTTGAGTGCTTGACACTTTGGTTCATGTGGTAGGAAACCTGGGAACTTTGCACAGGTTTCTGAATTCTGTCTGGAGGATGAGTCTAAGAACTCTGCATAGCAATATATAAGTTCTTGGTGCAAATATTTGATGTGGATTCTAGGTATTTTCCTCTGTCTTGAGAGATTTATACTATGAGAGATGGATTCAAAATATATGTTTAAGTAATGTGAAATTTGTTGATAAAGGTTTATCAACCTTCGATAAAAGGTTCAATATTAACCTTCGAGGTTAAAACTTCAATAACCTCCTTTGGAGATGGAATTTACAATGTATATATTTCTAGGAGTTGTATCAAGCATTCATGACTGGTATTGGTGACAGTACCAATATATACCAACTATAGGAATGTAGTTGTCCTACTGGGACAGCTATAGCAGGTTGCAAATGCTCAGAGAGAGAAGAGGATGTAGGTCTTATCCTCTTATGTTTAATAATGATTTAGGTATTTCAGTCTGCTTTTTATATTAGATAGTGGATGAACCACTTGCCATGTGCCTTCAAGACAAGGAAAACATGGAAGGCAAATACAGTGATGGTATGTCAGGACTATTCAAGAAAATGACAGAGGAGGTAAATGTGAGAAACCTACAAAACAGAAATACATAAACCAAAATTTACCCAAGTAAACCTTCAAATCCTCTTTGCTGCCTGCAAGAAATCTACTATTAATTAACTTAATTTGCTTATCCTGTAGAATTTTAACAGGTGAGGACAGCAAAAAATCATCTTCTTGCCCCAGAAAATTGACTAAAACTAGTGCTGTAAAGTTGAGTGAAAGAGAAATCTTTATAAGTATGGTGCTAGGCTGTATCTTGAGATTGGTACTGTTTTTAAGCTAACTTCTGTGGTCAGGTAAATTACTCACTCTGAAACTTGCTCTTTGGAACCAGAATTATTTCCTGTAACCTAGCTAGTTCACCTAGGACTACCTTTAGTGTTCATATACTGCTGCATTCTAAAGTGTTGATTTCTCCCAACTGGTCAAGTTAGTGTAAATGGTTTTGACCATGATACTACCTACTGTAGGTGCAGACACTACAACAGAGAGCACAGGATAAGCTGAATAAAGTAGAAAAAGGAAAATGGGCAATGGGAAGAGGATGTGAGTTCCTTCAGAACAAAGTTCTGCCTTTTAAAAAAAGCTTCAGAGTTCTTTGCCACAGATACCTTGATATGGTTCTTACAAAACTGGATTGTGTAGAAATATACGTTGTACTTTGTTATTATCTATAGCTTTATTTCCAATGCTTGTGTATGATCAGCAAAGAATTTACAGTTCCTTTTTATGTGGGCCAAGTTTTCAAAACTGTTGAGTAGCCCAAGTGGGGTTCTTTGTTCCTTTCAGGTAAAATGTGCTTTGGTCATAAAACTACTGCCAGGAAAATTTGTCTCCACTGATGTCTGTGGTAAATTCCTTGTTGTTTGTTTGTTTTGTTTGCTTGGGTTTTTTGTTTGTTTGTTTGTTTTAATTAAATTCAGATTTTCCCCACAATTTTCATTAAAGTGGATGGCTTCTCTTTGCCTGTTCAGTAAGTCTTTTTGTTCCATGTGTTTTCAGACCTGCTGATACTGGTGTATTGAGGGGAGGAAGATGCTGTGTCGATACAAGATACAGAGCTGTTTTCTCTTGGCTTTCTTAGCTGTCACACCTTTTTTCATCAGTGATGTCCAGGGTCAAGGTGAGTCACAAACAAGAAGATGGAGTTTTTCACTCTGAGGTGCAGAAATAGACTTTTTATTCCAAATGCAAGTGTTACTTCCTCCTTAGTAGGATGTGAATCCAATAATACTGCAATTAGGCAGGAATTTTGCTGCTGAGCTTGGGGAGCAGGTGGGAGTAGAATTACATCCTCATGTGTGCTCTTTGAACCTAGTATCTCAAATAGCATAAATATTTCTGCAAATTCATAAGTCTCAAAATGAATTATACACAACATGTTTTTACTCCTGTTTACATGAAAGTACTTATCAGAAATTGGTCTTATTGTCCTCTATGTAATCAAGCAAATTTGAAGGATCAGCTGTGATGTAAAGCTTGCATGCAATATGTATGTTTTTTATCTTGAATGGAATATGTATGTTTTGGAACAGTAGCTGTTGTAGTGCTTATATCATTCCATATTGCACAGATCTGTTAAATGTCGCAGACTACTTTTGCAGTTTTTAAAATGAAAATCTCCTTTGTGAATATTAAAGGATACTGCTGGGATTGTTAGGCTTACATACTTGTTGGATTGTATTGACAGTGGCTTGATTGCTAGAGAAAATGTATCCTATTGCTTGGGGAAGGAGGGAGGAAGAATACCAATGAGTTTTTATGATTTCTAAAGAAAGGCTTTTCTCTCAACTTTAGTTTTATGTAATCCCTTTGATATGAGATTGCATGGGCATAACCAGGAGCAGAATTGGATCCTGGGGTCTTTTAGAGCGATTTGTGTAATGTATTATTCATGAGGACATTTGGAAACTATTGGCAACGTGAGGCTTTCAAAATTCTGACAATGCAACTAGCAGTGTTGTCCAGTCTGCGTGGCACTTGAGTGCTGGGGAAGCATGCGCTCCTGGATGTTTGGAAATCTGTGAGCATTTTACAAGCCTCTCCCAGAACTGAGGGACACGTGTAAGCTGTAATGTATGATGTCGGCGATGTGAGGTGAATCAAGAAATGTATGTTCCCAATGTTCAGTGCATCATTCTGGTCAGAAATTAGGTCCAGAATGTTTGTGACTTAATGAGCCAATAAAGCAAAGCATATGGTTAGTCTTTTCTCTGTATTTCAGTCCTAATACATATGGTTAAGATTTGCAAAACAGGTCTGGGGGTTGAGGTCCACCTCCAGAAAGTTTTGCAAAATTCCTTGATCTTGGAAAACTATTCTTCTCCACTTTTTAAAAACTTTGATTCCATCAGTTATAGTCGGAGAGTGTTCTCCCTTTAATACCAATACAATGAAATGAAGGTCAGAGGGTTTTTTTCCACAGTAATCACCCTAACAGAAGCTAGAGTTGGTGTACTTGATGAATAAAGAACAATACTTCCCTTGTTCTTAGACTCTTTCAGCAAGCATCAGCTATGGAATGCTGTCAGCAGTGGGATATTAAGCTAAGTGCACCATTGCCTTAGCCCAACACGACTGTTATTCTATTGAATTAGGTGATATGAAGTCTCTATTCCATGTTTGCAGAAAAAAATCTCTTGGTATACTAAAAGTAATAAGGAGTTTCTCAAATTCTTTTTGTCAAGGTTGCCACCTCTTGAAGTAAGCTCTTCATGCAGCTGGCAAACTATTTACAATTTTATACCATTTGTTTGTCTGTTTTAATCAACTGTACACTCTGCCAACATGTAGGAAGAGCTGGCTTTAGTTCCAGCTTGTGTTTCCTTCCTTTGGCAAAGACACTCAGGTAAAGGTGTGTAATGTGACTTCTTGGAAAGGAGAATATGTTTGTGAGGCTGAAGCCAACGTGCCTGAAGCTACAAATTATCCCTTCAGAGGAGCTATGTGGTTGTATCTCACTGTGTCACATAGCACTGTTTGGTTTTGACTCAACAACAATTATTTTTTCAGCTCTGCTGTTTCTTCCCCATTCAATATAGTGTATAAATAACATATTTTGTATACTTATGTTCTTATATAGTACATGATTAGTGCTGGGCAAGAAAACCAGTTGAGAATTTTTCATTTATCCATAAAGTAACTTGCTTTGAGAGTTTTTCTGTATTTAAAGATGGATTTTCTTTGTGTAGCAATAATTTTCATGTGTTACTACTGTAATTGCTAAGTAACTGCAGTGCATATTAACTTATTCCATTCTTATGACAACAGTGAATAGAAAGCCACAATATTTAGTTAGTATCCCAACTTAGACTATTGGATGTCTTGGAGAATTGTCCATAAGAAATTTATTGTATTTTTCCTTTACAGTAAGAGTTGAAAACATTCCTTCCCTAGTTGTCTGTAAGAGTTACGTGTTTGGAGTGCTTATTTACCTGGTGGCATAAACCAAAGCCTTGAACTTGTCAGTTTTCTTTTGGGTGACTGCTCTAATGTTGCTGACAGCCATTCTTTTTTGCATTCCTGTAAAACCACTTAACGAGATCTAGCTACTGATTTTTTATCAGTTAACTGACTCAGCTTGGATTGATTTTTTTTCCTTTCTGCAAGAAGTGAGATTTTGTTCCACAGACAATAAAGGCCCAAAGAAATAAAGATATCCTCTTCAGGTTGGTGTATGTGTAGTAATTCCCATCAATATTTTGTTGTCTGTTTGAGTGCTAGATTTTTAACTTCCTTAGCTATATGTACTTTTCTATGCCAGAACGTTAGTCTTTGCACAACTAAGACACAGTTGATTATCTGCCTACTGAATAATTATTTTCTTTTTTATGGTTCATTGCTGTGTGGGAATGTTCCTTCCACTGCACTACTGCCTTTGATACAAAAAGAACCCAGTGAAAATTGACCAGTTATGTAAAGACTATTCTGGCACCCCTTTTCTAGTCTTTCACATTGTAACTCTGTAGTATACAGAAAAAACTGGTGATTGTGTCCTTCTTTGCTTGTAAGGTCTGTGATTGTTTTTTATGGGCTCATACATTTACCTGTTTTGGTGATGGCTAATAGCAGTTAGGCCAGAACTGTGCTTCTTTGTTAGAAGGTGCTTTCATAAATAGTCAAGTTGAAAGTAGGATGGAAAGAAATGATGGGAAAGGAAGATGGCAGACAAAGTGAGCTCTGAAATTCTAAGACATGATTGGGGTTTTTTTTGGTCAATCTTTGATGTTACTTTGTTGCTCTCTGCTCTGCTTCTTAATCCCCATACAAATTTACCACTTAATCCCAGTAAAATCTGCAGCATTTTCACGCTTGCATGCAGCCATTATTTAAAATTTTATTTTCTACTCCTGAGGCAAAATAATAAAAGGAATTGTATTTTTGCAAACTTCTAGGTATGATTTGTCACTCATGTTCATTCAGCCCCAATTTATTGTGATTTATGTATAGCTCAAAGACACAATGAATCTTGAGAATGAATTAAAAGCTGTAATCCATAATTACAGTCTGCTTGGCTTTGAAAACTTTTTGCCATAGTCTCTGTCATGTTTTTACAATTATAGCATGCTGAATGTTCTTGCTGAAACCTGCCTAGCAAAACATTTTGCAGTATGAGGGCCAAATTTTCAAAGAACTGATGTTGTATTTGCAGCGATTCCTGCACACAGGAATCACTGCAAACACACACTGTGATCTTGCTCTCAGCCTCTTTCTTTCTAAACTTCAGGGAGGTGTCAGGCAGACTGAAGATGAGGTCTGACAAATTAAGCCCAGCAACTAAGGAAATGCTTGGGTTGGGTGTGAGCCCAGTGCTGCCAATCAGAGCATCTTTGAGTGTGTGGAGCTCATGTGCTGGTTGCTGTTTCTGTCCCCTTGCCTCTCTTCTTGAGCTTGTTCTCTGAGGTCTTTGAGAATGCACAGGTGTTGATAAGCTGTTCTTGGTACTTATGTACTTTCTTTTCTGTGTTCTGGTGTCAAGTTTCAGTTCTCCTCAAGGAGGAGAACTGCAGAACCTGCCCTTGGTCTGACAAAACTGCCACTTAGGGAATGAGAGATGGGATGCAAGGGAATGTATCCCTTGCATTGAATGTTCAAATTCTTACTTCTAAGATCCAAAACGTATTTAAGAGTAGATGACATGAAAAAATATGCGCCCCCAAATCTCAAAAAACTACAGCATGCCTTTTTCCTTCTTTCTTCCCCCAAACTCCTGGAAAAAGTAGCATGTAGGAAAAAGTTATTGGTTCAGGACAGGTCTTTGGCTGCTACTGGTGCCAGAGCTGCATTGGCTGTAGTAGGTCAAATGGAGAAGCCAGAAATTGTTGGCCAGCACATTCTGCCTGTTGACTCAGACACTCCATGTGCTGTAATCCCTAAATCTCAGAAATATCATGATACTGTTGGTTTATTTTATCTAAAGGACCAAAAAACTGTGGGCATGAGCCTAGTCAATTAAGAGCAATCTTAGCCCTAGGGAAAAGAAATTGCCACTTGCCTGCTTCAGATTAATTTCCCTGATTTCTTAGACTTACTAACAGAAACCTTAAGATGTAGTGGCAAAGGCACCAAGGACTTGGAAAATGATGGAGACTGTTCAGGGCACTGTGGAGACAATGGGAAAAGGAGGAATAAGGGTGGAGGTGTTAAAGGTTTTCTAGCCCTTCTGTCATTCAGCCTGCAAGTAGCTTCCCTGGCTGCCTTTCCCTGTAGATCAGTTTGTTCTCTGTGAGCCAAATTCTCTTCAACTGTATGAAGATTTCCCATTGTTGACAGCCAGGCTGCCCTGCCAGGTGCTCTGCTGCAGTTCTCCAGTGAAGAGGGGATGTGCCTCCCCAAAGCAGAGTGGAAAGGTTTTGTAGAGTGTGGTCCAGAATCAGTGGAGTTTGACTGAGCAGTGGGATGTAAACCTGTGAAAAACTCATTTATGTGCAGAGACACAAAGTTGCTAATAGTATGGCAACAACATGGGACAGTTTCTCCATTTGTTCTTGTGTGCTTTGCTTCATTGATATTTGCCTCTTTTTCAATCACTTTATGCTTTTCTTCATTTCGCCTGCTGCTTCAGTTCGAATCCTGGGTGACATCACAATATAAATAGAAGCCAAATTTTACTTACCATCCAGATTGCCCCTAAGTCTTGACTGGCCTGTGCATGTCTGCTAGTCTTGATGAGACCGAAGCAGTGTTTGCAGCTGCAAAGCTTTGTGCTGCTTTAGCCAGGTTTGCAAATTGGGCAGCTGATGTTCCCTTTGCCTTGTGCACACCTGTCTTTTCTCTTGGTTTCCTCACAAGGATTTGAAAATTTGGCCCTGGTGACATTAAATGTGGGGAAATGCCCACGATAATGAGAGGTAAAGGAGTGTAGGTTATGCATATTGCCAGTGTAAGAAAGAGAGCAATTTTAATTCCCATATATTAACAAAGAGCATTTTTATTACCAGCTTTGCCTGCTAAACTAGTGTCTTAACATCTAACACTGTTTGTCTTTCTGTCCACTGCTGTTAGGTTGTTTAGTTTGTTTTGTAAAGAGATAAATAAAAGGTCTGTCTGAGGGAAGTAGTGCACTTGGGGATGTCATTTTACAAACTAATAAACTGATGTATGTGACATTTTAAATAACTTGCATCCTTTACCATTACAATTTTGTGTTGTCTTCCTATATGTGTTTATTTTTGTTTAAAATTGGTTCGTCTTTATTTGAATTTAAAATGTTGTTCTCTTTCCGAACTTGCAGTATCCCCACCAACAAGACTAAGATATAATGTAGTGGGTCCTGACAGTGTACAGATCTCTTGGAAAGCCCCCAAAGGGCAATTCACTGGATATAAACTTCTTGTCACTCCAAGTTCAGGTAAAAGTCTGTATGTTCTCTTTTGAGGTAAAAGTACTGTCTTCCTAAGGCATGAAAGGTTTTCAGAGTTTAGTGTCATCCTCCACTAATTGAAGAAATTGTGAGCAAGCTTTGGGTAATGAAGTACTGTCTGGTCAACAGAAGAGAGATTAATTTCACTAGAGGGTGGTCAGGCACAGAAAATGGGAATCAAATGCTTGAGGTAGCAGAGGTGGGTCCATGCTAGTTATGCTTCATGTGTAGTCTTTGGGAATTGTCATTGATCATCTGTCTCTACCTTTCTTCCAGTGGGGTGTAAGGAATTCTAGGAATTGTTCAGGGGAAAGTATTGGAATCCTAATTCAGTCAGCCTTCAAGGTGGATCTCCTTGTCCCTTATCCCTTAGTGAGCTGTCAGGAGAAGAATTAAGAAAACAAGTAATCTTTAAAAGTTTTTTGAGTGAAAACTTGAAAAGGTAGATACCAAAGTGGCTGTATAGAGCTATAAAGGCCCTACTTCTGTACATTTAAAATTAAATTTAGAACAGAAACTGCTTTAACATATGGTTAAAATACATCTTTGTATATATATTGGCATGCACTCTTTATATGTAAATGGACATATGAATATTTGTATTTACTTGTTCAATAACAAGTATTTATTTGTTCAATATTTGTATTTATACATGAGAATTTCCTAGCCCAAAGAAAGTTGGCAAAGCAAGTATTCAGAGGTGATGTGAGTATGACAGGGTCCGAACTGGCAGCCAATCACAGAGGAAAAGCCTGTTGGTATGATGTTACCAAACTTGGCAGATTTTGTAAATTGTTCCCCTTTTTCTTAATGATTTTGCTGGACACCATGGCTGTTTCCTGAGGCCCAGATATAAATGCTGATCTTAAGAGTGTTTGTGTTTAAAAAAACTGGTTAGACTGCCTATTTTGTTGCTTTTCTGGGATGTTCTCTGGCCTGGCTGTATGGATAGTCCCAAAAATGGGTAAAGTGGAAATGCTTAGGTCATGGTAGAGCTTGAGGTATTTTTAAGTCATTACGTTTACGATACTATAAGAAAAGCAAACAAAGTTATGTATTTGTTGGTTTTTTGTCTTTTCTCCTATAGGTGGAAAAACAAACCAATTAATTCTTCAAAATACTGCAACCAAAGCAATTATTCAAGGTCTCATTCCAGATCAAAATTATGCCCTTCAGATCATTGCATTCAGTGAAGACAAGGAGAGTAAGCCAGCACAAGGCCAGTTCAGAAGTACGTGTCTCTTTATGGCTGACATACAGAATGTATCAGATATTTAATGCAACTTCTGAAATGGTAACAAGTCTTACACAAAGGGGAATGATGGAAAAACCTTTTTTTTTTGTGGTGGAAGGAAAATCAAAGCCATGTATTTTAACTGGTGTAAGTATAGGTAGAGGCCTGAATTAATTGCATAGCATGTTCTTGCATTGGGCTCTTTGTTTCCATTGGATTGGCATCCCTTTCTTCCTTGTTTCATAAGGAAATTGGCTGGTATTTCATAAAAAGAATCTTCAATTAATAGAAATAAAGTGCTATATTCTGATACTTTAAAAATTTCCTTTTTATTAAAACAGCGTTATAGCTGTTCCAACTGGCTAATAGATGCTAGTTCAGTAGTATGAAAGGCTGATTTCTTGATGGTCTTCAGCTGTCAAATATATTTACAAACTTAATTTTTTATATGATCAAGACATGCTTTTAATATCTATATCATAGTGGTATATACACATTCTATCTGATTTATCTTGATCTTCATGTTAAATGTTTTAAATATGCTTAGTGGAGATTTGGTTAATAATGTGGCAGTGCAGGAGTATAGTTGAAAGCCTAATGAATTCTCTGATGCTAAATTTTCCTCACTGTCTTTGCCAAGTTACCTTTCTTTTAAAACCAGCACAAGATAAAATATGCTGAGTACTTGATGTGGTGTGTATCCAAGTCCTTTTGGCTTTTCACCACTACAACTGTATTTACTACCTTAAGTTCTGTCCTGGTTAGGAAACCCACAAAACCACAGATTACTTTAGCATTAAAGAGAAGCCCACAGAAGGCAACAGCAAATTCTATAATATTAGGTGTAGCTGTTTTTGAAATGGCATTTAGGAAAAGTAGAGCTGGCAACACGATTTAAGGATATGGGGATTATGTTCTATTTAGTATACTCTCTTTGCTGCACTTCAGGCTGGAGTTTCATTTAAAAGCATGATGCCTTTCATTAGTAAAGAATGCAGATACAGCATATGTACAAATCCTTTTTTTTCTCTCCTTTATCATAGGGTTTTTTTTTCCCTTGTAGTCTGACATGTGGCCACTAATTCTTGAGATGAAAAAAGGTCAAATATATAAAGAGTTTTGGGAATATCATCTGGCTTAGTGCATTGGAAGTATGCTCTGGAGTTGTAACTGATGTACTAAGAATTCTCAAGCTTACAGTAAAATTTTATTGTAAAAAGAATATTTCTTTTTATATAGCAAGGGATGCATTCTTATTCTAATACATAGCATTTAATGAACTAAGATCATGTACTAGATAAAATCTTTGTCTGTGTAAATATTGGAGTAAAACTGCTGTCTTGCCTCTTCCTATGTGATTAGAATTATGACAGTGCCCAAATCCAGAAATCTGTCAGGATGTGACTGACTTTTCTTCTTTGAACATTTTCAGACTTTTGTATCATTTTCTCTGGAGACTTGCCCCTCAATAGCTCTAGCATTAGAGGAGGCCAGCTAGTTGGTTTTGCTCTTGGGCTTTTTTCAAAGGAATGCTCCCAGAAGGATAAGCAGCAGCATCCCTTTTGGCTGATATTATTCTGGTATTTCACCTCTTGTTTTAATCAGAGTCTTGTTAGTTAAAGATTAAACACAGACTTCTGACTAAGACCTGGTGTTGTTATGGCATTCTGTAACTCAGCTAATAACCAAGATCTGCCTTGGTAAAAGCTGGCTCCTCAGCAAACTTGTGAACTTGAATTTGCTCCCAAATCAGTTAAACAATTGTTTGCTAAAGGCAGAGGCCATACATAGTCACACGTGCTATCTTAGAAAGGAGAGGAGTCAAAGTTTCAGGTTTTTTTGTTCTCACCTCTGTAGGAGTGTGAGCACTGTAGGCTCTGCAAAGGGTTGTCATACTGAGAAAATCACATTCAGATGTTTGTCAGCTCATTGTCTTCCTTAGAACTTAGTCTTGTGATTATATTTTGGATTGGAACTTGGAACACTCCTGGTTGATTCAGATATTCCACATACTATTGGGAAGATTAGTGAAGTCCTTTTGACTTTGGGTTCCACTAATGTACAACAGAATATTTGCACTGTCTCTCTTACATAGTCAAGAGACAGATAACCTCCTTTCATGCCCTCACAGTGGTTTTTTGAATGATGTAGCACAGAGAGACTTTGGTCCTGGCTGAGGATCAGTGCCTGCTTGGATGAATGTCAGTCATAATCCAATTTTACATAAACTAAGAAGTGTAATTGGAGTAGAATTTTATTCTTCTGTGGAAGATATTCTCAGCTTCATTGTTTTAAGCTTTTCCTGGCTCTTGCAGACAGCTGGAGTGTGGATACCAATGAGCATTCCAAGAAAATTCTGGAGGGGCTTTTTCTTCCCAATACGTGACTTTAGCAATGACTTTGTCAGAACCTTTCAGACTATTAGTAGAGCACTACTGGCTACTAATGTAATATTAGGAGTTGCTAATCAAATTGGGTTCTGCTTGGCTGTTGTGAGAGATTGGAGATATAGTAAGGGAGGTATCCCACCCACTTGTGGAATGAGAAACTGTCAAAGTCTCAGCTCTGGAGCAACCTTGCACTCCTGGAAGTATTTGGTGCCCTGACTACAGATTTGGGCGTGAGATCTAAGCTGATTCTGTAAAGAGGACAGTGTAACAGCTGGCTTATGTGCTTTTGTGTTGACTGACTTGGAGGGAACTTTGCAATGCTGGACTTTTCCCAGCTAGCTTTGCCAATTTTCTGGACTATATTTCCAGTGTGGGATCCTGTCTGCATGGGATGTCACTATTTGGACTCTCGTGTGTAAAGAGAGTCAGTTTTGAGAGCTTTAATGATGATAGAATGGTGAAAGAGCCATGAAAATAATAAATGTAAAGGGAGGGAGGGAAAACACAGAAACAGTAACTCATTACCTAAACATATCTTCAGATGCTCTGTGCACCTACTTTAGCAAGAAGAAGAAAATTACATGCTTCTAACTGCCTTGTTTCTAGATTAATTGATTTTCCCCCTTACTTTACAGTTAAAGACATAGAGAGAAGAAAAGACACAAGTAAATCCAAGGTGAAGGATCCAGAAAAAACAAATGCGAGTAAACCAGCTCCAGAAGGTCAGATCATAACACATATGACTTATATGATATTCTGAATATAATCAACTTATTTATTTAACTTGGCCACTGTAGAGATTTTCTGTTAGTCAGTACTTTAAATCTGGTTCCCAGGGTTAAATTAAATAGAGGGGAAAAAAACAGTATTTTCAGAAATATTGGAGTTGCTACAGAGGTATTGCTTTTATTTCTGTGTTTTGCTTCTCTTTTTTATAAAGTCCTAAATGTCATCATGAATAGATAAAAAATATTAAAAAATAATTTTAGATAATATTAAAAGCTGCTTGTATTTCCCCACTGGGTGCACTTTGAGTAGTGGAAGAATCATGCAGGTGTGTGTGCAGGTGTGTGTGCGTGTAATAACTTCTTCTTGTCTTGGCTTTAAGACAAACTGGCAGTATTAATTCCCACCAAATTAATACTATTGTGTAATTAACCACATAATAACTTGATATGTCTGTCCTAGTATAGGTTGTATATATGAAAACATTTGAAACATTTTGAGGGAGGGGAAAAAAAAGGAGTTAATTTTGCCCTGTTGCAAGGAGCCAATCTTCTGGTGAAATGTGATACTGCTTGCCATGAGAAGTTTGTCTAGTATGGATGAAAATCTATTTCAAGCTTAATATGCATCTCTATTTCCTGTTATTTTAAAATTCAAATAGCATCTTCTTTATGAAGTAGCCCCAACAGTAATTATTCCCTTCAGTGGTTATTTATGGTATATAGAACAAGAAGAGCTTGGTATGACCTTAAATAGTCTCTCTGTGATTAAACCAGACCGTTTCAAGGATCCCATTTTCCCCTTCCATATAAATCTGTCTCCAGTAGTGAACTTGTCAAAGACCTCACCCAAAACTCCTTGAAGCCCACACAAATTTTTCTTTTGTGGGTCTTTATTCCTACCACATTTTTATGTCATGTTGTATTTATTAACACTATGCAAGTTTGTTTCAATACAGCATTTCTCAAAGTGAAGCACCCTTGAATTCCATTTGGTGCATTGGAAGAATGTTAGCTAGTGTGTGCAACACTAAAGAGACAAGTTGTACCTGCTAGTGCATGACAGGGTAGTGGATAGGTGATTTTCCTACATCATGTCTGGAGGAAGACTGAGCTGGAAGAAATTACAGAACTGAGAAGGAAAATGTGATTTGCTTTCTTAATGAAGGACAATTGATAAAAGTTGAAGGAGGGAAAACTGGGCTTGTACTTGGAAAATGTTGATTAAATACAGACAGAGGAAAGTGTCTGCCAGACTGCAGGAGAGCATTTATGCTTTTTTCGTGGAGTAAGGGCAAAACTGCAATTGGCAAGAGGAGCTTGGATCTGCAGTTTCTCCCTTTTTAGGATTCATGTTTACTTTTGAAGTCTTTAGTTCAGTCACCTTCCTCATCCCTACACCACTTTTTAATCATCTGAATTTCTTCAGTTGTTTCAGGGAAGTTTGTAACAGACAAAATACACCTCCATCCAGCACTTCTGGGAAGATATTGCCTTATACTTACTGTAACAGGTTTTAATAGAAAACTAGGGTGCACATTTAAAACTAAAGCAAAACTTAGAAACTTCTTGATCAGCAAACCTGATCATAAAGAAAAAATATTATGCTAATTTTTATGAATTCTTGAATTTGTTTAGCCCTATTTCCAACTCAGCTATATATTATTGTACAGTAAAGAACTTTTTCCTCTAGTCTCACTATTGCATATTTCTCTGCTTTGCACATTATAATGATTATTCAAAGTGATGAAGATTACAAGTGAATGACTTCATTAGGAGTAGGGTGAGATTCCAAGTGAAAACATTGGGCAAAAATAACAGCATCAGCAAAAAATGTGTATCTGGGGTAGAAGTAAATTCAGAATGGATATTCAGAAAGTAATGGTATCAAAACTTTCCTAGTTTAATATATAAAGACTGTTCCACCTCAAATTGAAATAGAATCAAAGAAATAAGGAAAAGTCTGAAAGAAATGGATTAAAGAAATTAGTGCAAAATTTTACAGCAAACCCATGAATAATAACTTGATCCTCTGCAGATGTTTGACAGGAAATTATTTGAGTACAACCAAATGAATTCAGGCCAGCAGTTAATTGGTTTCATAACCATTTAGTTTATGGCTAAATTTGATGGATTTAATAGCAACCCTGATACATTCTGTGTCTTTGGTCAAGTTGGCCAGACCTTGGGAGTTAACACTATAGAAGAATTATTAGAATCATAAAATCATTAAGGTTGGAATAAATGTGCATCATCGATTTTGACCTAATACCACCATGTCCACAAAAACCTCTCATGAAGTGCCATCCATTCAGTTGTTGAACACTTCCATGGATGGTGATGGCACCAATTCCCTTTGCAGCCTGTTCCAATGTTTATCGTCTCTCAACATGATAAAATTTTTCATAATATCCAATCTGAATCTCCCCTGGTTCAACCTGAGGCCATTTCTCCTTGTCCTGCCCCTTGGCACCTGGCAGAAGAGACCGACCCCCACCTGGCTACAGCCTCCTTTCAGGGAGTTGGAGAGAGTGACAAAGGTCTCCTCTGGGCGTCCTTTTCTCCAGGCTAAACACCCCCAGCTCTCTCAGCTGTTCCTCATCAGACTTGTGCTCCAGACCCTTCCCCAGCTCTGTTGCCCTTCTCTGGACACACCTCAGCCCCACAATGTCCTTCTTGTAGTGAGGGACCCAGAACTAGGCACAGCACTGGAGGGATGGCCTCACCATTCCTAAGTACAGGGGGACAATCCCAGCCCTGGTCTTGCTGGCCACACTGTTTCTGATCCAGGCCAGGATGCCATTGGCCTTCTTGGCCACCTGGGCCCACACTGGCTCATGTTCAGTCACTGCTGACCAGCACCCCCAGGTCCTTTCCCAAGGGCAGCTCTCCAGCCACTGTTCCCAGCCTGCAGAGCTGCATGGGGTTGTTGTGACCCAAGTGCAGGACCCAGCACTTGGCCTTGTTGAACCTCACACCACTGGCCTTGGGCCACAGGCTGGATCTAGATCCTACCTTCTCCTACCCTCCAGCAGATCAAGACTCATGCCCAGCTTGGTGTTGTCTGTGACCTTATTGAAGGTGTTATTAATCTGTTTGTATAACCTTTTAAAAATCTTTTATGAGGGCATCTAGGTTGAGTTAGACATAATAATATTTTACCTGAGAACAAGAGCAATCTTTGCCCCTAATACAAATTGAAAACAACCCTTGTCCAGGCTACTATTGTCAGTGGTTGTGGATTCTGCTCTTCTCTTGAGTGAAGGTGGAGCACAATTCCCCAGTTAATAGTGTCAGGTTTTGATATGAAGAGGTGCCTTCTGTGAACATCTGCACCTCTTGTTACAGAATGATGCTTACTGGCGTTAGTAAACCAGAAAATCTAAAATCATTGTTTAGGGGCAGAACTAATAAAGCACATCAATGTACTTGTCAGTGAGTATGAAAAAAGATTAAGAACTCTTTCAATGTTACAAGCTCTGGTTTGTACATTATGATAAGTCATGTATCCTGCTGATTTTCCTGCAAGGCACTACATAATTGTATGAACTTGCTGTTTATAGATACTTAGCTAATATACCTTCTTCAGGGTCACACAGAAAAACCCAGAAATTTCTCTTTCCATTTCAATGGGACAAAGATTTCACTATAACCCTTCTGCTCCTAGAAACCACCTCTTGGCTAAGAAATGCAACGTGTAAATACCTGTACTCATGATTCTAGGGAGTTCCAGAGCATTTCACTCTTATTTTCATCTGTGGTTTGGAGGACTGTTTATGTAGTATTGTCCACTGTTTCATTACCAACTGTCTAAGGCTCTGAGCAGTGCTGGGAGCTCTAAATGCCTTCTCCTGGACTCCAAAATCTACTTTCTTCTTCTGTCCTTAAAATAAATTGTTGCGAGGATTTTCCTCTGTCTTTATGGAAGTCTGTCAACAGCTTGTATGGCTTGCTAGTGAAGCAGCTTCAGCAACCTAGATTAAAATTTTCCATCTATTCTGTCCTATTCATTCAAGTCGTTGAAAAAGATTTACTCCTTTTCTGCTGTAAGTATTGTGCTCTTATCACAAGCAAACCTCCAGTGTATATCCAGTAATGTCATGGTGCCAAATTAATTCAGGCTTAATGTCTAGCACTCCTCCATCAAATGCTCACTTTATGTTTGATTTCCAGAAACTTTCTGTAATTCTTCTGCATGACAACTTTCAAGTTTTGAATCTCCTTTCTATATTTTTGAGAACCTGTCATTTTTCAGCTTAGTGATTTATCACTGCTGTGCACACTCATATTAATAATGTCAGAAGCCTTATCTCTTTCTGTCTGTTGAGAAAAAGCTCACAGATGCAGCTTCTTTCAGCACGCACTGATAATTGAGTGCTTGTACCCTGGCTTCTCTCCAGCTCCCTCATGTACAAAGCTCTTTTCTGTACAGTGACAGGGGTTAATACATTCTGTGCCTTCTCAGATGTTTTACAGTTTCTCAGAGAGCTTCTATGACTGATTCTCTAATCAAATCCCTTTGGGGAGAATCAGTGCTTTGACTATATCCTCTGGCAAATATATGACTATATCTTTTTCTGCAGAATATTTCTCCATATATCTGAACTGGGCTTAACTACCCATTTCAATATAAACAACAAAACACTGAGGCCAATTTTATCTGCATTCATGTTGATTTGATTGGGGATTTTTAGTTGAGAGGTGTGGTGCCTTAGTGTAGGCTAGCAGCCAAACGCCCACCTAGCTGCTTGCTCATTCCTCTCCCCCACAGGATGGGAGAGAAAAAAGGAAGAACAGGAATGAAAGAGTTCATAGGCTGAGATAAAGACAGGGAGACTCTTACCAGTTACCATGGTAGACAAACATGAGTCAAGTGGGGGAAGATTTACTTAATTTATTGCCAGTTAAAAAATTTGCTTATGTGGGTAGTGGGAAACAAAAGAGACAAACATTAAAACAACAGCTTTCCTTTCCATTTTCCCAGACTCAGCTTGACCTCCTCCCAGACTCCTCTCCTCCCCCTTTGTTATCACTGCAAGTTACACTCAGTCCAAGTCCCTTCAGAGAGGAAGCAAGTGATGTAAAAGGGATGCTGAGAGATTTTTATCAGGGTGTAGTGGTCACCCTCTTCCATTCCTTATTTCTCATACCTTTCTTCTCCATGTACATCATCTGCACGCTGCAGAGAATATCTGCTCTGCCATGGAGCACACTCTCCTCTGACCTTGGGCTTCTCTCTGCTGTTTCTCACTCTTTATAACTTTCCTTCACTCTTTGCTGGGCATGTTTTTTTCCTTTCTTAAATATGTTTTCCCAGAAGTGTCACCATCTGTCCCTGGACCCTTGGCCTCTTTTCAGAGGCCTCCTGCAGCCTCCCTCCTGCCAAACCTGGCCACAAACACCCAATACCAAAGGTGCTCCATTGGTGCTTTACTAGAGTAAAGAATTTACACAGTCTTTAACCTGTCCTGTTTGGAAATTTCCTTATGCAGATCTCACACCAAGATGTTTTAGATGCATTGAGCATGTATGGGTCAGATTTCTCTTCTGAATCAGGTGTTGCAGGATAAGCCTTACATAGTCTGTAGACTTTCAAACAATGAGAAATAAAGGTCCCACAAAAGATTGTGACTTGTGTATCACAATATTAATTACTTTCTCATTGTAAAGTGCATGTAATAGAGTCATACAGCAAGTATGACTGGTTAGGGAGGTCAGGGATCTTCAGTGCACAGCACAGAACATGGAGGTTTGTTCAGCCTTCCAGAATCAAAATTGTGTTTCACCCCACAGCAAGCCCGCTAGGGGCAGGAGTGGATTTTTCACCGATTTCTGTGAAAATCCAGTGATGTGGTGCTGAGTTAAAATACCTGGGGGAACTGCAGCTTTTTCAATCCCTGAAGTGACTCTTTCTGATGGGAGTCACCTTTACCATATGCCAGGAGCAAAACTGGAACTGGAACATTAGCTGAGTTCTCTGGGCTGGTGGGGAGCCAGCTGAAAGCTCTGAGAAAATGGGTGATGCCACCCAGTTCCCTGCCCAAATGAAAAATAGAGGAAGCTCTAGGAGAAATTGGTTGACAATAAAGGCTAAATCTGAGTTCCACATTGTGGAAGACTGGGACAAGCAGGTAGAAATTTAGGACAGAGAATTTCTAACTAATCTATTGTCAATTAATAGACATGGACAACATGGCAATGGAAAATTTAAGTAGTGGGTGAATGAAAAACAACATAGAAATCATAGTGGGCTTAAGAGACAGAAAAGCTCTGTATAATGAGCTGTGTAATGCCATGCAGAGGTCAGGTTACATTATTTGTATGTAAGTAATATAACCTGAACTAATGTTAAAAACAGCAAATAGTGACTTCATGTGCCTTGATCAATAGTCCTGCACTGTATTTTAATTTAAATAAAAAACTTTTTGAGGAAGAGGTAAAAATTACCTGTAAGGAGAAACAAAGGTTTCCTTTGAAAGAATTTAATATTATTAGTGATCTTTAATGAATTTAACCTTGTTACTGATTTTATTATTATGATTGTGATTATTTGCACAGACATATACATATACAAGTTATAAATACAATGAAGAATAGCTGCTCATTTAATCATAGCTACCTCTGACACATGCTGTTTCCACTCTCCTTTTTTTTTCTTTTTTTCTTCACTACTCAGTGATACACGGAGAAGATATTTTAGTTATACTGTATTACGTTTTGAGGTTTTAGTACTTTCAGGGTTTAGTATCCTAAAGTGTTCTGGAAAGAAGCCTGAAGCCATCTGTCACGTGATACCTACCTGCTAAGTAGTAATAAGTATGCCTGCAGTTTCTTTTGGGTGAGTATGATCTGTCAGGGCTCAGTTGCCTGTAAAAACTGTGTAGATAAATCCAAGGTTATTATGTTTTGTAGTGGGATAGTTTTTGATAATTTTTTTTAACTTCCTAATGTGTTGTACATTATTAGTGATATTATTATTCACATTACGTCTACAGTCTTTCAATGTAAATGTTTCTGAATTTTTTTTTTCATAATGTGTTTTTTATTATGTCAGACAATGCAAAAGGCATAACCTTTCTCAAAATGCTATGGTATACTTGTCTGAGGTTTCTATTTTAATAGCTCTTGGAGTGAGGTGGAATCAGTCTTCTGACAGTGATAAAAATGAGAGGAGTGGTAAGCTTAGAAAATTTACTGATTTGCATTCTTCTTTCAACATTCCTATACATTTGATACAAATGAGCTTTGACATTTGTAGTTTTATAGCTGTTGAATATAGCTGTTGCCTTAAGTAGGGTAGGAAAAATCCACAGAGAGTATATTAAGGTACTATTCAGAAGACATTAATTATCTAATGTATTAACTTGTCTGTTTAGTTAATGTCAGATGCTTCAGTAAGTATTACTAGACAGTGTGAAATGAGTGCTGTGAGGTATTTGACTAAGCCACAGGAGTGAATACCTTCTGAACTTCTGCTTCATTGGCAGCATTTCATAGTTTTACTCACTTCATCCTGGCCAATGTAACTGCAAATGTTGGTTTTAGTCATGACTTTTTTTATTACTTACTGAACTCCTGGGCTATGGAACTCATTAACTATGTCTTTACACAAATGATTCTTTGATTTACTAGCAGGGTTTCCTTGAGCTTTCTGGAGGACCTTGATTTGATTCTTGAGGACCACTTTAGGTCTTGATTATGAGCAGTAGAAGAAAGAAATGATAACTATGCTGTGTGGGCATTTTCCCCCAGTGCATTATGTTTTTCCTAAGCAATCTTTGTCTTTTCTCAGCTCTTGCAGGTTTTTCTGCTTCTGCAGTCTGAGGGTAAAAGCAAAGTTTGTTGGAAAGTACTTAGCTTTTCCACTTTAAATACTATTTTTCTGTCTTGCTTTGGGGACAACTGCACCCTTTAGCCCAGTGCCCCAGCTCCAGCCAGTATCAGGACTGAGCACATAGTCCCAATAGGTCTGAGGTGATCAAGCACAGGGCTTGGCCAAGCAAGTACTAATCAGCCATTTGTGCAGATGGAATTGGTCCCCTTGATGCCTTAATTGTTCTATTTTCCCTTATGCATTCTTCCCCAAACTACCTTTCAATGTTTTTGGTTCCTCTCCTAAACATATGCTATTAGATCTTGCATGGTCCCCAGGTACTCATTCCTGTATCCCCTATCTCATTGCCCCCTAAGCTGTGATCCACCAGTCTGAGCCATGTTATGAAGTAAGATCAAGTTATCCAAATGTGTTCCTGATCTCAGAAGATACAAGCAGGATGAAACCTCTGTATTTATTGTTTAGTTTCTGGGTCTGTGCTGGAATTACACAAAAGGTGAACATGAAGTTTCTGCACACCTTTTGTTTTATTCTGTTCCAGTGCAGTGCAATATAATATTGAAGGGTTGTTTGAACTAGATGCAACCAATTTCACTCCAAAACTAATAGCAGTGCAGCAATCCTCTTCAGTACAGCACACTCCCTGGTGAATGCACTTCCCTGCTCAGAAATAACTACCTCAACATCTTCTACCTTATCCTCCATTCCAAAGTGCAGAGATAACCCTGGCCATTAGTCTTAAGCATCGGTTTCTTGATGCCGCAAAATGGGAACATTGCCTATTTTGTAGGTTATTTAAAGATTGTGAAGTATTTCTATATGATAGTTTTCATTTTTTGACATTTGTAAATGAAAGTCTGCATGAGAAAATACAGTGAAGTTCAGAACTATTGATGGCGTTTGTCTAAATTCTAGGCTACTGCTTACATTTCCCTAAAAGATATCTATGCATAATACTGAGACTAATATTTCACCTTTGCAGTGTCTGTAGGGAGTATGGGGATGCATTACTTTGTCGTGGATGAAATGGGATGCACATCTTGTCATTAGCTGCCTCACCGCTAAGGACATGTGTTCTATGCAGGCTGTTACTTCAGGATTTTTTTAATTTACCTTTCAGTTCTGTGCTTACCATCTTGACAAATATGTTTGTAGCCTTTAGTAAAAGCTGCCTTTTGGCACTGAGTGACATGCAGTGACACTTGCAGTGACATGCAATCCTTTGACCTGATTGTCAATAGCTCTTGTGTGTGTGGTGTATACCTCCTTGTTCTAGCACTTACTAATCAACTAAAAATAATATGAACATAGAAATTAATCTATTTTCTATGCTTCTTCAAGGGGAATGGTCCTAGATCCCTACACCTCCCTTGAGAAGTCTGGGTAAAGCTTGGACCATGCTTCAACATTATTAGAACATTTTGTACCACCACAAAGCTTTGGCAAGCATTTATTATTATGCTCCCCTCACTATGCTACTCTGATCACTCTGAGGTTGCTTAGCCCAGACCTTATTTTGTAGAGCTGATTTTGGTTTCAGACTCAGTCACCTTGGCTTTGGACTCAGTTGGCTTTGTTCTGCACAACCTTAGCCCAAACAGAGAATGCATGATGTCTCTTCTCTCAGCTTTCTCTAGTGAAAGCAGCAACTGACCACCTGAACTTTGCCAACAGGGCTCTCATTAAAATGCCTACATCCAGTGGTCTCAGTGGTTTCAGTGGTGGCTAGATCACCATACTGATATGTGCTAAAAGATGTCCGCACTGGACTCCATGTAGAACCTGCCCAGCAATCCTGTCCCCATCCATGTTAGGTCATCAGAGCATGGGGTTTTTTGACAGTGATTGTTTTTTAATTTGTGCCAAATGTCATGGCTTTCCATTCTTCTCTGTAACTCCTTATTTTCTCCCTCAACTTTAGGTGATGAAAATATTTGTTATAATAAGGAGATGAAGTAGACTTGTCAGAATATACCATTGCTCTCTCTGATATGTGAACTTTGGATGCTGTGCCCAGGCCATCTTGGTTTCTGTACTTTTCAGAAGGTAGAATTTGATGAGAGGCATCCATTAGGTTTCCAAGCTAGACTATAAACCTGTGAGCTGCCATGCAGAGCTTTGTATATTAGAAATTCCTTGTTAAACACTGGAAGACTTTGACACAAGGAAACCCTTGGGTAAACTCCTCTTTACTGTCCAGAAAGTTTAGCTCATTGTGCTGTGGATGATCAATGCTTATTCCAGGAATTCATCCTGAGGATTTCTCTGGAGGAAATAGCTATTGCGTCCTTTGAGTACTACTTGCAACTTGGATTTCATTCTGCAATGGCAGTACTTCTATGGACCTGGCTAGGGTAATTTGGAAGACTCCTTCCTGGCTCTCATGACTGAAAAACATGATGGGAAGTATCAGCACTGACATGGACAGAATTCTTAAGTGCTTTTCCTTTGCCATAATTTGGTAGTTGCTTTGGAGAAAACAAAGCAAGCTACATTTAGAGATTGCAGCATTTACATCTGCCATCTGGCCAAATTAAATAGCACAAAAGTGTGTTCACATAATCTGAATAAGTAAAAATATACTTTTGAGAGACAGCTAGCTTGAAACTGAACACCTGGAAATTACTGTGAAGCCTGGAACTGGGAAAGGGTTCATGTTGAGCTGTACACTTTGATCCTGACAGAAGAAATCCCAGAGAAGAGAGGGGAAGAGAGAGGGAAAGAGAAATTGGGAGCAAGAGATTGATTTTAATCTAAAGAAGTCTCTCTTATGTATTTGTAACAGCCTTGTCTGTTCTGGATAGGTGTAAAATTTTATTTATTTGCATTAGCCTAGATTGAGAGTGAGTATTAATTTGGAGGTTGCTGGATGTCTTCTTCAATTTGTGTATTCCAGATGACATTCTGACATTATTTCAGAATAAATCCTTGCTTTATTCTGAAAATAGAAAGCTTGGCATTAGGAATGATGACCAGTCTTCATTCTTACGCAGGAATTCCACTTGCTTAACTCCTGGCTCTGCTTTACTGTAGGAGGGAATGCATTTCTTCCTTTCAGTGTATTAATATCTGATTAAGCTTAGGTATTACCTCTCATAAATGTTCCTGCTCAAGTAGAAACTGGAGGTTGGAGAGATTGCCTTTCTGTCATCCAAAATGTCCCTCCCTAGGAACTCTCCTTGAATGCACCCACTTTATTGAAGTGTAGACACTGTGTTGACAGTACCAATATCTAGAGAATCTGCAGTTTGGAAAAAGAACAACTTTCTAGCTCTCTTTCTACTCTCTGAGTAGAAAAAGAGACTTAGCCTATCTTGGACCTCAATGGAAGTTTAATTTTATTCATAAAGTGATCCAGCTCCTGATATTAGAACCACTCAGATTGACAACCTGAGTTAAAAGATGCTCCTCATATCCATAACCCTTGAGTTTATGTTTCTCCTCATATCTCTACACAGTTAATATGTATAATGCTTCATAAATCTGAAGTATTACCAACTGAAAACTTGTCTGGCCTCTTTTTTTTCCTTTGGTAGCTTTCCCCTCAGGCACTGACCTTTTTTTGTGCAATTTATTCTTAGTTGAAGTGGGAGGCTGCTATTCACATTCTTGAATGATGGATTAATAGAAGCTCAGCTGAATGAATGGTCTTTCATTATCTTCAGACTGATTTTCATCTCTTCAAGTCATTAGCTCTTGAGTATGCATCCAATCTACAGTGCACTGGCATGGCTGGATTCTGCTGGCAGCAAGAGATGTTCCCATAAGTCAGATTCAGGGTCCGTGTTGACATCTTTCATAATTGAAACACTTTCATTACTACCCTGCTGAGACATTCCTTAACAGTTCTTCATCCTCTGGCAGCATGAATTCACACAGTCTGAAGTCTGTAGGTTCGCTCCGGACCGTCTATATTCTAGGTAAACATCTTGGTATGTCATGAGTGATGCTTGTCTTTGATTTAACAGAGAAGCCACATAGTAACAAGTTGAAACTCTGAGCCACTTTTTAAAACTTGTGTGGCAATCTTCAAAGAAGAACCAAAAAAAGCTTTGTGGAGGTGGTAGCAGACAGATATATTATTAAAGATTGAAGTGCAAGACCAAGAACCTCTTGTAGGAATGTGTACTCGTAAAGGATTGATGCATTCATCAGCAAACTCATCATGGATTTGAATAGCCTAAAGAATCTTCTTTGCTTTATGCTATGATCAGCAAAATGGGAGAGAAAGGTTAAAGTTTTGGTATCTGTTTTCAGGGTCTGTGAGATGGCCTTGTCTTGAATACAACTATAAGCATCCAATTTTTGGGTTTTAAGCTGTCTGCCATACAAGTTCTCTTTCAAGGTTGCTCTTTACTGTTCCCTATTTGACAAGGGTCATGTTTCATAGCCTGTCTCATTCATCTGTTGTTAAACAGCAAGCATGAGCTTGTACTGAGGAGAGATGATTTCGGGGTCATTTCCACCCTCACTGCATGGTCTGAGGTCTTCTTGTCCCTTCTGGGTCTGTTGGTGCTGGACTCTGGTTCTGGGCTGTCTCATAGTCAGCTCCCTTTTCCTGGTGCCCTGTGCTGGGTAAGCCTTGGTATTCCAGCTGAGTTACGTCCTTTGGTTAAAAGGTACCAGGTTGTAGCTAAAATGGAACTTACCTGGCTGTGGGGACCACAGTTTCTACCTCAGAGGTGTTCTCACCGGTCTGGTTGGCTGTACTGATAATACTACTCTGCATGTAATGAGGGAGTCCTGTTTCCTTCTCTGACTGCTGAGTTTGGTGTGTGTGTCTTTGGCTCATTATTCTCCAGAACTGTGGTATTCTTGTACTCTGCCCTTCTGGAATACTCAAAGGACCTTCTGTGGAACACCAGCACTAGCTTGGTGCCTGAGTGTATTTCGTTTTCATTTATGCAGGCAAGTTAGCAGAATTAGGGCTGCATAGTGGTGCAGACAGCTATTTCAGAAATGAAATTCATGTCAGCAGGGTCTTTGCTTGTATTTGATTTGCTTATGTGGTTAGAAATGTGGGCTAAAATTTCTGGTATCTTGCACTGATCTTTCTAGTACGATAAAGGAAAAGAAAACTGTAAATTTTGAGCACAGGGATTGTGCTGCTATGGCCTGTGAAATACCTCTCATATCTCATCTCTTCTCTCTGTACCCTCAAGACATTTCAAACTCACCATCCAAATTTTGCTCAGTGCATAGGCAGGGCAGTGGTGTCAAACAGTGCCAGATCAGCAAGGGGAAGCAGAGAGTGCAGCCCCAGGCAGGAGTAACCCCAGGCACCACCAGTGCTGGTGGCCAACCAGCTGGCGTGCAGCTTGGCAGGAAAAGCCCTGGGAGTCAGGAGACCCTGAGCCAGCATGGACACATGGCACAAGGGGGGCAAACAGAGACACAGGTCACAAGGAAGCCTCCTGGGCTGCACTGGGAAGGAAGCTGTTAGCAGATTGATGAGGTGGTTTTTCCCCTCAGCCCAGCCTTGGTGAAGGCACATGTGAAATTCTGTGTCTGTTGCTGGGCTGGCTCCCCAGTAGAAGAAAGACATGGACTTACTGAAAAGAGTCCGTTGAAAGGTCATGGAGATAGTTGAAGGTTTGGAGCATCTTTCATAAATGGAGAGGTTGAGACAGTTGGAGTGTTCAGCTTGGAGGTCAGCAGGTTTGAGAAATATCTTTCCACTGTGTAAAAATACACTCTGGAATAAGTAAAGAAGGCAGGGATTCTTCTCAGTGGTATCCAGACTAAGGACAAGAGGCAGTAGACACAAACTAAAGTAACTGTAAATTATATTTAATCAAAGAAAACAATTATTTTGCTATGAGGATGGTAAAACGCTGGAGGGGGTTACTCAGGTTGTGGAGTGTTGGAGACTCTTTAACCTGACTGGACATGTCCCATAGCAATCTGCTGCTGTTGCCCCTGTTTTGATTAGGGCAGTTTGACCAAACTCAAGAGGTTCCTTCCCACCTCCAGTACCCTGTGATTCTGGGAGTTGAGATTTCTCAGAGTTATGTATTTACTCAGACATCTCTGTTAGTTAGAGAATGGAAGAATTGCTGCATTCAAGAGGGCACAAATTTCATCCTGAGGTTTTCTAGATTGACACGAGACATCCTAAATTAGTGATGCTTCTAAAGATCACTGTATATTTGTATTTATATAAGCATATATACTGGTTACATCATGAAAATATTATTTCAAGACCTGCATGAAGTTAATATAGGGCCTTGAATTTGGAAGCCTTTTGCACTGCATTTGTCTTGCACCATCCTTTTTGTTTCTAGATACACTGTCCATAAGATCATATGTACTTAGATCTGTAATGCTGAGCTGTAGTTTAACTGTGCTGTAGCAGTTTGTTTCAACTAGTTTTTCATTACTTCTGTGTTAACTACTTTCATAAGTATGCAGACTGTTCTCTCAGCAGCCTCTTCTCTGTTACTTTATCTGTTGTGTTACGAGCTCAGGCACTGACCAGTTCTCTACCATGGTTTAGAAAGTTTTAGACGTACACATTAATTAATGTTGAGGATTTCTGAGTACCACTTTTGTCTGAAGTGCCCTGATTAACTGTCTTCTAGACAGCCAAAGAAAACTGTCAGGGATTTCATGCCTTACTAAAGAAATAGGAGAAATAAGCCTTTTAAATCCTGGCATATTTGTTACATAGGAATGGTAGATAAGTATGACCATATTAATAAAATATACAGTTTTCTGTCTTGAAAAGTAATTTAGACCTCAAGACATTTAAAACATTCATGCACTCAGATGCAGAACTGAAAAGAAAGAGAAGCAGAGAGTTATCACTTTAATCTGCAGAAGAGTTTCTTAGGTTTCATGTACTTTACAGGAGGATTACTGATCATCTACAGTGTAAATTGTGGCTAAATGGACACAGTGTATTTCCAGGCTGGGCTTCAGGTTCAGGAAAGACTTCAGCAGCATGCTTTGTTCTGTGTTGACATGCTGCCTGTTGGAAGAGAAGTTATAACAAAAGTTTTAAACTCTAAATTTAGGGGAATATAAAACCATATTTTTCTGTCTAGGTACACAGACCAGGAGTGTTTAGCATTGCTGTTTGGTAAGCTGCTGCAGACATTGTGTTCTTCAGCGCTATCAATCAACAATGGCCTGTAAGGAGACATCAGCACTTTCTTTCACAGTTACCTTTTTGTCCCTCAAAATAAAATGTTCAGATTTAGAAAGAAAGTTCTAGAAGTTTTTATAAACTAGTGACTACTTACTGCAGAAGTACAACTGTCATTGTGTGTGTATGAAAAAGTGCACAGAAAATAGCTCTATGCTTCCTTTTCTCACACTTGAGAATTATCACCAGTGTATATATAGGTAATTAATTGTTATCAATTAGTGCTTTGATTAGTTTTGTGGCCTTAAATTGAGAAGGTATGCTATAAATAGTATTTAGTAACTGCTGTGTTTTGGAAGCAGAAAATTTTTAAACTATGTGATTAGACACAACATGTTCTGTAAATCTTAATATTCCAACTCCACCAAATAACTAATTTGTAGGCTTGCCAGTTGGGCTATATTAGTTTCCTGGAGAGGAATAAGGCACATGGAAAAGGGTTGGCTGCTTTTTCTTTTTTTCCTAGGGACCAGGGACAAACTTCTAACCTTGTTGGCCTGCTTGTTAAACCTAATGTTCCAACATTTGGGTTCTTCAAATTCAAGCTGTGGTTGGATCTAGTTTAAAGAACAGCAGTTATGTTATATGCATTTGTCTGGTCCATAGGCCTGACATATGGGATGTGTTAAACTGAGGTCCAAGTGCAAGGATGATATCACCAGCACAGAACAATAATATCAATGTCAGAAGTGTGGACTAGTGAGTTGCTGAATTTTGGAGCTGGACACTGCCTCATGTCCCTTAATTTTTTTAACCCTTTTTAATAAAAGATGTGGCATTTTGCTAATGTAGATTTACACTGCCCTTGTCCTCAGTGGTGCTTCTGCTCAGTGTGGTGCTGTCAGTTGCTGTGGAGGACTGGCTGTTCTCTGTCATTCATGCTTTATTCACAAGGTATTTTTCACTCATAGCTGGCATCAAGCTTCTTGCCTTTTGTGCTTTGTTATCCCATGAACGAGTCTTCTATTCATACTGTATTATTATTATTCACCTCTACTTGAACTTTCTTCCTCTCCTTCCACATATATTATTTGACTTTCCACTGTGACAGGGAGTAAGAAAGGAAACGACATATTGCAGACTCAGAAAGAATTATAGTCTTAACTTCTAGCAGGAGAAGTGTGTGTTTTGGCTCTTGAAAATGAGAGCAGGGTTTCATACCAAGGGGAGGCAAAATATCAAATGTGTTTCTGTAAAACATATCATAACTGCATGCAAATTGAACTGGTTTGTCTAAAGCCTTGAGTCCTCCCATGTGACGGTGCCTGTATTTGCAGCTTCTCCCTTTGCATTTCAAGGAACTTTCAAAGAGTAGTAGTATTAAGTACAGGAGTCAAAATACCCTTCTCTAGGTTAAAAATTATAGTTTTGTATTTCTGTGTGAGTAAGGCCTGCAGGTTTTTTTGAGGTTGAGCTTCTGTTTTTACAATTGCTCACTTGCTCACAGCACATGTGTGGAAGAATAGCCACAGGTGGGGAATGCAGCTCTGGAGAGGTGGTCAGTGTTTCCAGGAGCTTGTCAAGCCTGCTGTGCTCTGTGCAGCCCCCACACTGTCAGAGCTTCTCTCAAGTCTCTCTGTACACTCCATTCCCTTCAGTGGGGTGACTCAAGGGTCCTGTTTTGCAGGCTCCAATAACACTCCCTCTATCCCAGAAATTTCTGTCTGGATCTTTCTTTCAGCATTGCCATCACTGGCTTCACTCTCAGACAGTTTTGGCATGGTTTTGAGAGTGGTGTAACACTTGCATATTGGAAGTGCCAGCAAATCACCTTCGCTGTCTAAGGGCTTGAGGAATCAAATTCAGAAAACTTCATCTGGCAGATGCAAAGCTCTTTCAATGCTGGCTCTTTGAAAAATTTCCCTGAAACCAAGGAACCAAAATTCTTCATGGTGATTTGATTTTTGGTGGTACTGAAGCAGGTTTTGGGCAAATACCTCACCCTAAAACACTGTTGGTAGCCCTTTACTCTATGTTGGTGCCTTTGAAAGTGAAATTTTGAGTCTGTGCCTTCTTCTGTGAAAAGCAGAAATGAGCAGGCAGAGTCCCTTCCTCCTCAGCTTTCTGGCAGAGCGGCAAGTTCCTTCTGCCAAGTAGTGCTAGGAAGATTGTGCATTAATATTTTACTTTCTCCCCCATAAAAATTCTCCTCCGATTTTAAGTGAAGCAACAGGAGACAGTTGCTGGTGCAAAATATACAGGTTGTTATTCTGACTTTACAATTTGTGCAATTTTGTTATTTTTGCTTACCTAAAGATCACAGGCTCTGTTATTGTTTGTTGTGGAATTCAGCCCTTGAATCGGAATTATGGTTTCTATATGATATTAGGAAACATGATATAAAATTTGGTAACTGGTCTCTTCCCTACTGTCCTACTTTTGAAAGCGGTGAGTATTGTATACTTCAGAGAGAAGTGGGGCCTTCTCTCTCACTACTCTTTTCTTGATGACTGAATAAAAGGGAAATAAGCACACTATTGAACCTTGTAGTAGACTAAAATACTGAGTGTTGAGAGCTTTATTCTATTGAAATGCTGTCATCCTCCTTTAAGAAATGTTGTTGGGAAAATTGCCAGTTAAAATTGTGAATATACTTGAAATGTTCAAAATTACCCTCAAACCCTACAGGAATTCATGACCATGTATGACTGTATGGAAAAATTATTGAAAAAGACATTTGCAAGAACTGGCAATGGAAACTGGCTAAGCACAGTGGGGTGCAGAAATTATTTGCTACACACTGTGTCTTTTAGACTAAATTTATTAACTAGGATGTTATGGTGTTTGTGTTCCTATCAGGTTTTAAAGATTCTATCACCGCGTTATTCTGTTTAATATCTCACTGTTGTTTATTCCCTTTTAGGGAACTTTCTACAATTCTATTAAGTACATCAAGGAGAAAACATAAGCAAAATAGTGTGTGTACAGAAGTAACAAAACCTAAATGTTTTATGCAGAAAAGATTCAACAAGTATCTCCTACCTACGAAGAATGAAACAAATTTTCACACTGTGACCTTGCAGTACAATCTTGGATCAAACCTCACAAGTTTCTTTAACAAAAAATAATTGGATTATACTATTTGCATTGATCTGATGATGTGGAAATAAAACATTGAAAGGAATGTCGTTATTGTTTTCTTTATTCTTTGAATTTTTCTTCACTGCATGGATTTACTAAAACTGATAAAATCTTTCACTACAAAGCCATCATTACAGGATTAAAGAAGCCTTATAGGCAAAACTTGTTGATATGAAATTATATGAAATATTACCAAAGGTAATAACTGGGTTTCATACTCAGCACAAGATTTTAGAAGTAGAGAAGGAAAATACAACCACACAAATCCTGTTATCCTCATTGGGCTGTATGATTAAACTTCTGGGATAGCACTGAAAGCTACATCTGTACTGTTGTACAGCTGTTTGGATGTGAATCAGGAGTCCTGTGCTTTCATTCTTACTGGTGTTGAGTAGCATTTTACTTTGCCAGTAGCTCTATTGAAGCTTGCAATGCTAGTCATGGCCAGTGTGAGAATGGCACAATTGTTAATGGAAGACAGATACTGCAAGCAATGCAGACTGATGAATAGGAAGCTTATTTGCCAAAGATATTTAAAACATTAATTTTGCCATGACTAGTAGATTCCTATTAAATCACAAAACGTATTCCAGTCCCACTGAAATCAAGGGAAGTTTTTCTGTTGACTTCAGTGACATAAAGATTTGGACCTCTTTTGGAATTATGTTCCAATTTAAGATCATTTTTCTGATGCTTACTAAATGTCCCCCAGTGTCAATACATTAAAATATGTTGCCAATTCAAATAGTGTTGTCTTGTTCTGGAAAAGCTAAAATAAAATATTTGCTTTGGCATCGTTGTAAGTGGAATTTTTGTCATGTGTTTAGAACTTATTTTGCACTGCTAGTTGCACGTAGGAAATGTTCCCTGTTCTTCTAAAAATATTTGTAGTACACGTTTAAGACATTAACTGTAACTTTATGGATTTGTTTTAATACTCAGTGGATTTACACTACAGTATGAATCTAACCCTTAATTATTACCAATGGAACTCCTTCTGCACATCAGATTGGTTTTGCCTGTGAGACTATAGTTTTGTATTTAATGAAAAGATTGTCATTAATAATATGTTGTGAAAGTTTAAAGTTGCTAACCATGTGTTTTATATTCTCTGTGTATCAGGAGAATTTATTGTGAGCTAATGCAAACACCTTTTAGATAATTTCCCACTGACTTACTTCTTTTATTTGCTGAACATCACTGCTCAAATCAGTTTATTTCTGGCAGTGTACTTGGTGATTCCTGTTAGCACCATGTTGAACTGTTAGTATTCTTTGTGAACTAACTTATACAGTGGATCCTGACAAAAATGATAAAAGCTGGGCTGCAGCTTAATTCACTAATCTAAGTTTGTTTTTTACTGTATTGAGGGTCATTATTTTCATCCCTAAATGGTTTGTGATGCATCATATCTATTCTACTAAACCTGCTTTAGTTTGTCTTTCCTACTTCCCTTGTTATTCTATAGCCAATCTGATGTGGAGTTTGTATCTTTGTACTTCAAACATAAACTCTTATTTCTTATACCTGTGTAGCACCATTGCTTTGTTTCCCTCCCTACAATACGAGTCCACTGTTTCAGCCACCTTAATTTTACAGTCACACATCCACTTCTGTAGAATATGTGTCTAATCTCTACTTCTCTTTCTTTGATTTTCCCACTGGTTAGTTAAGCCTTAGACACCATTAATATGTACTGCTAACTGTGATCAGATCTTTTCTGTTGTTTAGCTTGTTGGGTTTTTTTAATGCTCTCACATTTTTCTGTATATCTGTAAGACTAAAGCTTCATTCTCATGCCTGTTCTCATAGAGACTGTGAATTTGAATCTGAGGTCTTTGCATTTTACCTCTGCTGTATTAAGTGCCTCCTACTTAGGTTTAATACAGCATATTCAATTGGTCTTCAGTTCTGCTCAACTCCCAGGAGCAGGAGTGAGATTCACTTCTGGATTTACAAGTCTACAGTGGTGCCTAGTGGTTTTCTATAGGGCTTTTGAGTTCTATAGAAACACCTGGTTTTCTCTATTGCCTGTGAAAAGCGCCTTGATAATTGTTTTATATGTCTGCATCTCTAGGTAGCTCTCTCTGCACTGTCTGTGCCTAAGGCTATGTGTCATGCACTGTGTATGGGGACTGAAATTGTGTACATGCTTTGGGAGTGAAAACCAGCTCTTGGTTTGGTTGTGCTATACAGCAGTTACTCTTTTCTTTCTCAAGTATTTCTAGAAGGAGGATTTCTTTTCATAGGCCTCCCAGAAGTAATTTTGAACATTTTAATGAAAGAACTGAAGTAGATAATGGCCAGACTATTCTATAACAAGTTAGAACAGGCATGTTTAGTAATTTTGCTTTTTTCTATGGAAGAAAACTTTAATTATCAAGCTTAGTGGGAGGAGGAAGGCATATATTTATTGGATTACAATTTTATTGTTGAATTAATAATATTGATTTAATTTTAATGATTTACAGGAAGCCTGTTTACCTGTAAAACTCCAGCAATTGCAGATATTGTGATACTAGTAGATGGTTCTTGGAGTATTGGCAGATTCAATTTCAGGCTTGTTCGACTGTTCCTGGAAAACCTGGTTTCTGCTTTCAATGTGGGATCTGAGAAAACAAGAGTAGGTAAGGTGCCACACTTTTTTCATAATATTTCTCCAGCAGTGTAAAAATGTTATCATTTCAGGATAGTTAACAGCGTAATGCTACTCTTTTTTGCAAGATTCATCCTCATCTAGCACTGGCACTTCTGTCATCAGAGTAATGTTGCTGGAATGTTTGTAGTACAGTTCTTCACAGTTTACTGTGATCCTCAACTTAGTTAACTCTAATGCAATGTTAGTGAAAAATGAAAACAGTGAAAAGTCTTACTGACTTCAATCAGCTTTAGCCTCAAACACTTGCAGTTTAAGTTTTGCAGGCAGAATGTGCAAATGGATGGCTTTTCCTGTGCTTTAAACTGGCTGAAATGTTATATTTCTGATCTGCTACCATTCAAAAGTACATAAAAGGTGTAAAATTGTTCTTCTAAAGAATTTTTGCAACGTTAGTAACTGAAAAAGTTTTGTGTTTCTTTGCTTTTCATTTAATTAGCGCTTGAGTAAAAGGCCTTCAAAGTTAATTGTGGAGTTGTCACCTCAAACAACTTCATTCTACTTTTTGTTGTCAACCAGTTTTTCTAGCATGGTAGCAAAGCTACTTGCAGTAAGCTAATTGACAAGGTACTGGAAACCAAGTACATAAAGTCTATATACTTGAAAAAGCCTGTTTTATCTTCTGATGGATTACCTTCCTCTCTGGTTCTTTAGGTCTCGCACAATACAGTGGGGATCCCCGAATTGAGTGGCACTTGAACGCCTATGGCACAAAGGAAGCTGTTCTGGATGCAGTCCGTAACCTGCCCTATAAGGGAGGGAATACATTGACAGGTACTGTGGATGCTTTGGCTTTTGCCTTTTAGTAAAAAACACATTCTGCTGCACAGCCCAAGAAGTGCCAGTGCTGGTTATGAAGGGTAGAAAGGATAGGGGTTTTGCAGCTTGCCAAGGACTTTATCCAGTGTCAGTTAAGCCTTTTCTGAAGTGCTTGTCCATTGGCTTCACTGGGAATCAGGACAGGGTCTCATAACACAAAGTTACCTAAGTCTCTGTGCTGGAAGTAAAATCTTTTACCTGCTGGGAAGATAATGCAAAGTCCATTTATAACGTTCATGCACAGAGCTTTATTCTGGAGAGGGAAAGAATGTTGTTTCAATATTTGACAACTGGTAATACTAACTTTACAAATGACCACCCAGGGCTTTTAGGTTTCCATTGACCTTTTAGTAGTTAAAGCACTAAAGCCTCAGAGACGCTTAGTGATGGATAAGGGGGAGATGCCTGACAATCTGGGAAAAGTACAGTCTCTGAATACAATTCCAGTGTCATCAAAGCAGCAGTTAGTAATGTTGTAAAGTTATACCCAAAGACCCAGACATGGCTTTAAGTAAATTGTTGCTTTTTTTTTTTTCCCCTGGCGGGTAAGGAGCAGAAGAAACAATAAGCAACAGTCTTTATTTTGGTAGAAGGAGTGATTGCAGTGGGACAAAGGACAGAAAACTCTAGTATGATTCTAGGAGTGAGATTACTGAGTAGTAGGAAGTAGTAAATTATCATGATTATTTTATATGGACATTAGATGAAAATGAGTTAGAAACGTTAGCTGTGCAAGATTTAAAAGAGTTTTCAGATAAGATCTCATGGTGATGTGTAAGTTTGTCCTGGAGCTGTTGTTCTTCTTTCCTTTTAAATAATTAACATTTATTAAAATCAGATTTTTCCTTAGAGTAAACAAAGCATTTTTTTCAGCTTGTAAGTTGGAACAAAATAAAAAACCAAACAAAAGTAAGATTATATGTAGCATGAGGATTTAATAAGCTATCCAGAGCATGTGCTTTCATATAAGGAATATAGGGAGAGGGAACTTCCTGTTCTAACTTGCTAGAACTTGGTAGAGTAAGAAAAAAAAGATAATGTATTTACAGAAATATCAATTTACATTTTCATAGCCAGTTTAAAATATATTGATTGATCAAAAGGCTGCTAAAAATAAATTTCAGCTTCTCTGTGGTTTAGGCTGCTGTTGAAATTAAATTTTTCAGTAAATAAATTCTTCTTTTATGCTTATTCTTCATCCGAATTTTTACATTGAGTAGAAAAACAAACACTGTGATATTGGCAAAGCTAAATGGATGTTTAATCTGTAAAAGTCTTTTAAAATGTTTTCTTTTTTAGGTCTCGCCTTAACTTACATTTTGGAAAACAGCTTTAAGCCTGAAGCAGGTGCAAGACCTGGGGTATCTAAAATTGGGATACTGATTACTGATGGGAAGTCCCAAGATGATGTTATCCCTCCTGCTAAAAACCTACGAGATGCTGGCATTGAGCTGTTTGCTATTGGTGTGTATTCTGCCATATCCACGTACATGTCCCATTGTACTCTGGTGTATTTGTATCTGTTGCTGGCTGTACTAAGGAAGTGTTCTTTTCTGCCTTATTCATCATTAATCATATCATCATTAATTTGTATATTTTATAAGAATTGCTTATAACATTGCTGTTATAACTGGAATTTAGCAGTATACATGGATGCTACATTTTCATGAGACAGCTGAAAAAATGCCACTTAGACTGGCAGAAATTAACATCTTGCATTGACATCTTAAAAACAAAGCAATTTGAAGTTGGTCATTATAACAGAGTTTTATATTATTAGTTTTTTATCAATCTCTGTGTATACAAGTTTTTTTCTTTTTCATTGCAAATATTTTATTTATTTTCCTTTCCAATAAAAGGTGTAAAGAATGCAGATATCAATGAACTCAAAGAGATTGCCTCTGAGCCTGACAGCACACATGTCTACAACGTGGCTGACTTTAACTTCATGCATACCATTGTGGAAGGTCTTACCAGAACAGTGTGCTCACGAGTAGAGGAGCAGGAAAAGGAAATCAAAGGTAAACAGAAACAAAATTTAATGTAACTTATGATGAACTTAGAGCTGCAAATCAAATACCTGCAGTTCTAAGCTGGCTTTTGGCACTAGACTCACGCTGTCAGGGAAGTTATCTTCCTAGCTATGTTTTGTTCTTGCTTAGATATCTTTGATCTTTTGCTCTCTGTTTTTAGTAGAGGTAAATATTATGGTATTTGATAGTACAAAAAAAAAGTGCATTCATTTTGCTGTATTTCCAAGTGGCAGGTAAGGAAATCTATTTGTAATACAGAGTTTTGGGGATGAATTAGTTTAACAGCTGCACATGGAATTGTTATGTTCGTGCTGTGCTTTCCATCTCCTAACTTAATGTTTTTACTGTCTCATAAGTACTCAAGAGTTTCAACTATTTAGATTACTTTATCCCTCCTCTTGATGGTTTTTTTCCTCTTTCTCATTTAATACACAAGAAATATATTTTGGTTCATAAGAAAATATAGCAGCAAAGAAAATTTTTCTTATCTGAAAAAGCCTCCTCTGACTACAATTATTTTGACTTTTCTGAAGAAAAGAAATGGCTATGAAAAAATGTTGCAGTTTGCCAGAAATACAGTTCCACCTGAGGTCTTTCTTTCTGAAAGGTTTTAGTGGATTTTGTTTCTATTTATTGTTTTGTGATTCCTTAATAGCACAGAAATGCTGAGTTATTCTCTCTATCTCTCTCATAATATATATGGATATATGGAATATAATATATATACACACATTGAATATAATATATATATATATATTTTAATATAATATATGTAATATATATCAATAAAGAAGGCTCTCTTGAGCAGAAGAAAATGGAAAAACCATGGATAGATGAGACATCTTTGTGGAAAAGAATGATTGCCAGAGAAGATCACTGTTCACTGTGTCTCTTCAGCAGGCTGACAGGCAGTATCAGTTTCCAACCTGCTGAGGAGCACAGGAGATCACAGCTGTATATGTACTTGTATGTTTTTCATGACTGGGAGGAAAGCAACCTGAAAAAAACCCCAGCAGAATGGTCTGGAAATAGTGATGGGAAGAAGGTCAGGAAGGCTTAGTGTTGTATTTTTGTCTTTTTCTTGTAAAGATTTATGAAAGACCAGGGAGGTTTAGTCCCAGAGAAACTCCTTTAAAAAGCAGTACTCATTATTACTTCTTTGTTTCCATTGAAAGTAACCTAAATAAGTGAGCAGTAGCCAATTATTTGATTTTCTGATGGGGGACAATATTTAGAGCTTCAGCAAATATAACAAACCAAGCAATTATTGTACAGAAGGGAATAAAAATTTGTGTTGTCCCCAACCTAGGAACAATTGCTTCTCTTGGGACTCCCTCGGATTTGGTCACATCGGAGGTAACAGCCAGAGGCTTCCGGGTCAGCTGGACTCATGCACCAGGCAAAGTGGAAAAGTACAGGGTGGTGTACTACCCCAGTCGAGGAGGACAGCCAGAAGAGGTAATAGGAGCAAAAGATGCCCAGGAGGTTTTAATGCAGGAGGGGCAACTAACAAGACAGGAAATCTGTGGTCTTCTTTTAAATGCACTCTGAAATTTCCCATGAGGGCTCCAGAAAGGAGGTTGGTCACACTGGATGGTGACAAAGGTTAGGTAGTAGCCAGGCTACATGTCTTGTCATACAATTTAAAGTAAATTAAATGCTATAATAATAATTACTTTCAGGGGTTGGGGTGAAGTGCCTGCATTTTTCCTTACCATATATGGTTACTTGAAACAATTCTACTGACACCCCCTGCATCACTCTTTTTACAAGAACAGAAGAGAGGTAGGAGGTGATGTTGAGTTCTAAGAAAAAGATATTTATAAAAGAAAGATTGTACATTTTGGGACATCTACAATTGGTCATTGAAGATTTGGAGGGAATCGTTTGTTTGGGTGGGACTTCAACATTTTGGAGATGGAAAAAATGCAGTGGAACAAGCTTTTGACTCCGGCTGACAACTTATCAAATTGAACGGAAATGTAGAAGAGCAAAAGGATTTAACTAAGGTTATATTTTGTTTCCTTTTGCACTAGAAACTAGCTTAGGAGGAATATATATTGATGGAAGTTTGAAGTACTCTTTGTGTGTGTACTAAGGGAATATTTATGATGATATTATCTCAAAAAGTGCCATGTATGCATCCTTAAACTGTATCCCATATACTTTATTCAGCTAAGCTCTTCCTTTTTTCTGAATGGCCATTTATATCAGATAAGCATTTTGACTATGTATATGGTTGCTGTTTTTTCAGACACTTTACTGTACATAAATGCAGCATGAACTGAACTTTAGTACACTGTAAAAATCACCTGAAAGAGGAATTGATTAATTTTATGGTGATATAGTTTGCTTGCTTTATGCATATTTAGTTAAATTTTCTTTTAAACAGGTCGTGGTAGATGGAAGTGAATCAACAGCAGTTCTGAAAAACCTGATGTCTTTAACTGAGTACCAGATAGCTGTATTTGCTATCTACTCCAATGCTGCCAGTGAGGGCCTCCGTGGAACAGAAACCACACGTGAGTATCCTTAGTGTGCTTGTTGCAGATTTGACTAGTCAGATTTGATTAGTCAGACTGTACAGGCATTAGTCTTTGTGAGAAATAAACACAGAAGGCAGTCTTTTTCAATTTACCATATTTTAGTGCATTTGCCTTAAATTAAATTTTGTTTTAATGATTCTGGGCTAAGCTCCTAAGTCCGAATGCTCTGTGGATATTTAAACACTGAGAAAGGTTTTATCTCTGGGCTGAACTTTGAAGTTGGTTGTATTGAACCCTAAATTAGAACATTCCTGTGTTTTGGGTGTGGAGCCAAGTTTTACAAACTAGATTTGTAGCTGGAGATGATCTGATGAGTGGAGATTTAGGTGGGACCTGGAATACCTGCGTGTGATTCCTACCAGTGCCAAAGATTGCAAGGTAACTCTGTAAGTTTCTTTCTCAATGGTTTAATTATTTTCTGTCTGTAAAATGATGCCTTGGGATATTGTAAGACTTAATACATTTACAGTTTAATATATTTGCATACAAAGTGCAGGGGTTTTTTTAGTAAATATGAAAATATTAGGAAAGGAGGTAAAGAGTAACTCTATAGTTCAGACTAGGAGACAAGAAGTCCATATGTGGTATATCAATAGCTGATATGTGCTGAAAGAACAGAGCAGCAGGGCTCAAGAAAACGATAGGATTTCTATAGTGCTTTACCACCTTCCTGACCCAAGTGATCAAAGAGCCAGTGCTCTGCTGCAGATCATACACAGAAACAAGGAAGAGCTGATGGTGGAGGAGGAGATCACATCCTACAAGCTCAGGAAAGGTCCCTACTGGCCAGTTGGTAACGAGCTGGCTGGAGGCTTTCAGGGATAATCAAGAAGCTTGTAACAGAATTCAGACAGCAAAAAGAAATATAAAGAGGTAAATGACCCAGGAGAAATATAAAGCTGCTGTCTAATATTGCAGGGGTAAGTTTAGAAAAGCCAAGACCAACCTGGAGCTGAATCTGGCAAGGAATGTGAAGAGGAAAACAAGTTTAACTTTATGCATTTCAAAAAAGGGAAGTGCAGAGTCCTGACCCTTGTGAGTGCCAGCCCCATGTGTCACTACACACTGAGGGAGGAAAGGGAGCTCTGCAGAGAAGGACATGGGGGTTCTGGTAAACAACAAACTGACTGTGAACCAGCAGAGCACCCTTGTCACAAAGAAGGCCAAGAGCCTCCTGGATTGCATTAGGAAATGATTGCCAGCAGATTTATGGAGCTGATGATTCTTGCCCTCTGCTCAGCCCTGATGAGGCCACACCTGGCTGCCTGGTCTTGTGCTGGGTTCCCCCAACACAAGAGAGATGTGAACTTCATGTAGTGACTTCAGTGAAGGGCTGTAAAGATGATTAAGGGCTTGGCACATCTTTCCTAAGAGTCTGAGGCAACTGGACTGCTCAGCCTGGAGAAGAGAAGACTCAGGTGATCTTGTCAATATGTCAAATCCCTGATGTGAGGAAGTGCAGAAGAGGAGTGAGCCAGACTTTTCTCAGTGGTGCTTATAAGCAGGACAAAAGCCAACAGACACAAATTAAAAGCCCATGAAATTAAATTTAAACAGAAGAGGAGACAATTTTATTGTAATGGTGGTCAAACACTGGAATAAGTTGTCCAGAGAGGTTGTGAAGTCTGCATCTCTGGACATATTTCAAGCCCAACTGGACAAGGTTCTAAGCAACCTGCTTTATCTGAACCTGACTGAATAGGGAAGTTAATTAGGCCAGATGACCTCAAGAGATGCCTTTCATCCTCGGTGGTTCTTTGATTCTGTGTCAGTGCTAATCTTCTCAATCTGAAAACAAAATAGAATCATATAAGGTTATTTTAGACTTTTCTTTTAGTCTCAGTCCCCCAAAATGTCATCTCCTGCCATGTTATACCCCATGAGGCAGTGTTAGGACCTGTTTAATTTATTGAAGGTTACAGAACAGTCACATACTGAGCCAACAGGATTGTTCTGTATTGCACCTGGTATTCCTTTGAAGTCACCCAGTCAAGTTCTGACAGAGCCCAGCCCTGCTGGCTTTCAGAGATTTGATCAGATCACACCCCAGGGTCATGCAGCATCAAGTATTTTATACAGCTGTCTTTGATAGTGTGTTGGAAGTAATAGTCTGACATGTGCAAGAGTTAATCACTCCACATGCTAAAAATACCTGCAATTTTAAAGTTTGGGTTTTTTTACTATTCTAATGGAAAATTATGGAAAATTGTAGTTTACATTCCTGCCTGTGTGAGAGATACTGACTGATTAAAATAGTCACCAATTGCATTTGTTTATCTAGAACACTGAAACAGGTATGTGAAATCTAAACAGAAGATGCCTAATGTAGGGATAAGTAGAAAGTTTTGTGATTTCATAGTCACTTTTAAATTGAAATAAATATGAAATTCATTCACATATTAATTTGCTAGAAATATGTTTTTACCTGGTTTAGTCTATTCCAGGTGGATTAGTTTATTCCATATTCCAGGTGGATTAGTTTATTCCAGCTGGTTTTAGTTGGTTTAATTTATCCTTATGTTACCTGAATACTAGGATAGTCTGGTAACTGTCCAAGATGCAAACCAACATTATCTACTTTATAATTATATATTTGAGATTCTGAGCTCTTTGGCTGAAAATTCTGCCAGAAAAACACCACATTTTATTTCCAGTCACCTCTTTGTCAGGTTTTATATATATTGTCAGAGTATCTACCAGTTCCTGTTGAGAGTGAAAATGCAAGTTGTAAGTTGCAGTTGGAGGACACTTTTCCTGAAGAATTTTAGAATCAAAATAAGGGGAAGAACAGGTAATGGATACTCTGTGGCCCTGGGGCAGTTTGAATAGCAATGAGACAATGTGGTGCAAGGTGGCTTCAGGACATCTCAACATGTAATTTGTTGCTGTGGGTATCAGAAGTGTGAGTGGAGCTCTGAGCAAGGAGAATGAAGTACATTTGAAAATGTTCATGGGTAGTTTCTCCCTGTAATTAGAGAAATTGTGAGAATTCATGGGAGTATCAATCAATACAAGAACAAGGGTTTAAGTAGGATGGAGGTATGTTGAAAAAGGTTTGAAGGGGTAGGTGGGGTAACCTAGAAGTGGAAACCTCAAGAGAAACCTGGGGTGAGGTTTTGCCACTGTTTGCAGCCAGGAATGACAAACTTAGTGAACAGCCTCAAGCTCTGTGACTGAAATTAGAATTTGCTCCTGAATATTTGTGTGCAGGTCAGATTCTTCAGAATTTCAAATAGAAAAGGTTTTGTAGCAGTCAGCAATTGCCTTCTGTTCTTTCAGACCATTCCAGTCATTCTGGGGACTATTCTCAATGTATAAATTCCAAAGGAGAAGTCAAAGTTCCTTCATATCTCGCCATATTCATGCCTGAATATTTCTCCATATTCATGCCTGAATATTTTGGTGGGATTCTTCAGTGATGTACCAGCAGTGGAGAGGCCATGGGATGTTTTTCTGTGAGAGGAATAAAGTGAGGACAACCAGGAAAGTGCAAAATACTACTCTAAAGAGTTACAGAAATGCAAAGAAGCATTTGGAAACTCAGATTGATACTGTGTTCTAGTATCCATGCCTTAAATCCCCAAGTGAATCTCCTAATATTGTTTGAATTTCACTCAACTTATTCTCCTTTGCCAGGTTAGCATTTGCCATGATTTGCAATGGATGACCTTACTCATATTTGCATAATCCCACTGATACAGGCCTTGGTGCCAGTTTGGAGAGTCCAGGCCTTGAACAGGCAACAATTTACAGCCAAAATCTTTTGATCTGTGCAGTGTGCTCATCCAGGGTTTTTCTAGGGCCTGTCACAGCCACACTGGTTTTGGAGCTACTCCCTGGAAGAGCCACCCTTTAAAACTGCTACTGGTTCCTAATAGCAACCATGCTGAAATGCTTTGTGAGGCATAAATCTGCCCTGGCACTGGAATTGGTTTGAGTTAGCATTTCCTTGTTTCTCTGATTCTGAGTTCTTTTATCCACCAATTAGATCTTATTTGTAGGATACAGACAGCACTCCATGCTTGGAGACAGCTATATTCCTGTGTGTTTCCTGGGGCAAACCAAACTGTTTGAAGAATAGCTGATTGTTCAAGTGAGAGAACTGAAGTGTCTGTCTCTTGCTCCACTGCAGTTGCCTTGCCCATGGCCTCGGATCTGCAGCTGTATGACGTGTCCCAGAGCAGCATGAGGGTGAGGTGGAAGGGGGTCCTGGGTGCCACAGGGTACATGATCCTCTATGCTCCCCTCACAGAAGGATTGGCAGCAGATGAGAAGGAGGTGATGTATTGTGCTTTCATTTGAATAGCAGTTAATAAAAAAAAAAAAAAAAAAAATCAGTTTTTTAAAGAACAAACTAGTACATGTTTTTTAACCTCCAATATGACCAGCAAATACTTGGGTTTTTTTCCATGGCTTGATTAAGTATTGTATGTGTCACAAGCTATGAATAAAGTGCAAGTGCCAGTTGGTTATTTCTATGTCATTGTCATTAAAATGCAACAAATTTAACTGAATTTAAGTGACTCTTTTGTAATTTTGTAAAGAGTGATATTGTATCATCATATAGAACTAACACTCAAACAAAAAAAATCAAGTAAAACTAAGATATCTCCTAGTCAGCAGAAAAATATGAAGTTTATTAAAGTCCTCATCAGGACTTTTAAGTAAAATTTGTAGGTCTGAAACAAAACTTTCATTGGTTTTCTTTTCATTCTGTTCAATCTTTAAATGTAAAGAGAACATCTTTCATCAAAAGTGATTTTAGAAGACATTCTTTCAAAACAAAAGAAGGGGGGATAAGGTAAAGTCTAATGTTCTGTCACTAACATATAAAATCAATGGAACTTTGGTCTAAGATTTTAAAATTTCTACACTCAAGTTTATATATGTATAATAAAGGTTATGTACAATATCAGTGTTCAAGCAAGAACACTATAAAGCATGCAGGGGCATGTGAGCTTGTGAAGGGGGCATGAAGCTGCTGAAAGCCAGCACAGACTTGTGCTCACTGCCAAAGCAGTGCCTTTGAACATATAATTCTGTTAAAAGTGGGGCCTCCCTGAGAACTGGCTGCTTCAGGAGGACTGAGCTTTACCCCAAAGAAAAAAGGGCAGTTCATGTTAGTGTGGGTATATTATTCCACAAATAGGTGGAAAAGGAAAATGATACAAATAGCAACAAATCTGAGCCTCAGTGTGCATAGAAATCAACTCCTCCAACGAGTGATGTGATTTTCAGATTTGTGACTGAAGATGAACCAAAGTGTAGATGGGAATGGGAATAAGAAAAGGTAGATGGGAAAAGGCCCTTAGTAGCTGCTCATTCTGGAGAGGCATATTTTATCATTGCTAATGTGATTAGTCACTTTTAAAGTCCTTTTACCTGTGTGTTGGCTTATGGCTTTTTGAAAGTTTTAATCTTTTAATAATTGTGCAAAATCCCAAAACCTTGGGGAAAGCACTGCAGGCAGTGTCAGACAAATGCTCGGTAGAATATTTGATCATATATCTAATTTCAAGATATGAAATTAGATATATGTGTTTAACTGGTATTATTCCTCATTGTAAACTAATTCAGAAATAATGTATCTTTTTTCATTCATGGTGTTTTTAGATAAAAATTGGGGAGACCTCAACAGATCTTGAACTGGATGGACTGTTGCCAAATACAGAATATACAGTCACAGTTTATGCCATGTTTGGAGAAGAAGCTAGTGATCCCCTCACAGGACAAGAAACTACATGTAGGTAGCTCAAATCTATATTCACTTCAGTGTTAACAAAACTTCAGAATGGTCTTTGCACATATTAAAGCAAACATCTGATTATCTGATTTGAGCAATTGGGTGAGGTCTTTACATAAGTTTCTCACTGTGGATACTCAATTTACAGAGAATGAGGATTTCTACAAACCAGCTTGTTTTTGCAACAAGATTGTGAACTTGTCTCTCTCAGTGGTAGTGGTGCTATGGATGGCCCCGGTGTCCTTTGTTAAATTCCTGACAGTTTTCTGAACTTGCTGAAGGTGAATGAAGGTCACCATGTAGACCATTCTGGTGAAAGCAGAAACATGCTCTGTTTAGCCTCCTCTAGCTAGAAAACCAGGTGTGTGTGTGTGTGTGTGAGCCTGCTCACATGGAGAAAGTCATTCCTCTGGCTCAGTAGTAGTACAGACAGAAAAGAAGCAAAGAGAAGATTTCTGTCCAGCCCCTGCTGCGCAACATCTGGTAAATGGAGGCTTGGAAAGTGCCTGTGCGCTCATGATAGATGGTGTGTTTTTAATAAGCTGCAAGGATTTTGCCAGCTAAATTCTGTCCTCTGCAAACTACACAGACTGCATGTCAGCTCTCTAAATAGCTCCTGCCTTTGGAAGACAAAGGAATTGAAAATAAGTAATTTTACTTCTGGGACATTTCTGGGACCGAGTTCAGTGACATCTCTATTGCTCCCAGCAGGGGAGTGAGTGAATCCTCTTATTTTGTGCTCCTGGCATGAGTAATCCAGTCAGGGTGAAAGTGACTTACATTTAATAAGTGAGAGAAGTTCAGGCATGTGAATGCTAGGGAAAATAAACCCCAGAGCAATTCCTTGTAAGGTCAGCAAGCAATAGTGGAAAAAGCTCTAGGAATGGTGTTTGCTGGGAGAGTGTGGTGTTTTGCTCTAGGAGAACAGTTGTGGACAGACAAGTTCCAATAGCAAACTACTGCAACTTGGGCATGTTTGTCAACTTGAAATGAGTGTGGAAGATTCCCAACAAAGAGAATCGAATCTTTGGCTCCTTATCCCTCCCTACCTTTCTCTGTCTCTTTATGCCTCACTCCTCATCTTGCACAGCCCCCCGCCAAACCCCCGCCTGTATCTCTCACCCTGGCCTTTGGCCAATATCTACCCAGTATCAGATTTTCATTTCTCCTAAACAGTAGTTTATGTATTTTTTGGCTGTGCCAGCTTCTATTCATTTCATACCATATGGAGAATGTAGAGCTCTAAAGCTGGCTAACACATTGGATGGAATATCACATACAAATTCCAGATACATTGGCACAAGCTGAGCTTTCATGACCACTGTCTGATCACAGAAGCTTGTAACGTGTTAGTTAGCCCATCATCACTACTGCTGCTACTAGACCAGAATAAAAAAGAAACCCTCACTTCTCTGCAGCCTTCATTTCTTTTTAGGATGGCACGATGCAGCCATCTCTGGTCTATAGGACTGAAGGAAGGATCCTGTCATGCAGCTATTCAAATAAGCCCTCTGCTAGCAGGCTTAGATGAATCAAGCAGTGGGGCAATCTGGGAGGGAGAAAGATCCTTGTGATCATGCCTGTCCCACATTGTTAATTGTTGGTGTTTAACAGTAATGCCTTACCGGTTCAGAATCTGATTAAGCTTCTTTTTTTTGTCTTCTTTTTTTTCCCTTTTTTTTTTCTTCCAGTGTGATTTTTTCTGGCTTATAATTAATGAATAGGCTACCTGGTATTTTCTTCCTGCAGCATATATCTGCCTGAAGAGTGATCTGCCAAATTTGCTGTAGTATTAGGTGTATTTTCTAATAATCTATGTTTAGTAAATAATATTCTACTCATTGCATCATCTTGGTTACTGTAGCAAAACCTTCCCTATGCCAAACAGAGACATGGTCAGCAAGCTCATTCTAGGGTGTAGTTTCATTTTGGGGCCAGGATTCATCCAAGACTCACTGTAAATATCACGTAAGTCTGGCACCAGGACTGCCTGTGTGGTTGAGAGCAGTGCTGTCAGGAGGTTGGTTCCAAGAGGAAGGAGCTGAGACTGACACATTTTGTTGTATGACCTGGATGGTGGAATGAAGTGCATTTCATGATGACAGAAAGTGGAAAGGAAAGCCAGCACGTGAACCTCCCTTGACCAGACTCAGAGGAATATGCTGAATGCCAGAATGTGTGGCAAAGCCATCTACTACAGTTCCAGTGTGTTCCCGTCTTCTTCTTCTCAGAGCCAAGCTGACTTCACTGTTCCTAAGCTGGTTGCAGATTCTGCATTGATAAATGGCCTGGCTAGAGATCTCACAGAATATATGAGGCCTTTAAAATCTTTGCTTTTTCCCAGGTGCTATTGTGTGGGGAAAGCAGCTTCTGAAGTGCTGATATTTATCTGTCCACGTGGACTGGTGGGGAGTGTGTGTGTGAAGGCAGGATGGATGGAGAAAGGTTTTAACATTCAGAGGAAAGTAGCAGATGTTGGACTAATACAGAACCTACTGCTGAGAGTAACAGACAGCACAAATTGCTTTCTGTGGTGTGACAGAGAAGTGGATGTAATCTGAGTCTGTCTCTTGCATGACCTCATTTTCCTTCAGCTCGTGACAGTCAAGGAATATATAGAATAAAAGTAAGACTTTAACTGGGACTGTTGTTGGGAAACAGCTAAGGTTTCCTAACAGAAAGGGTAGGCAGACATAAAAGTAGCATCTTTGGAGATCTTCTCAGCTGGTTATGCTTTTTGGAAAAACTTTCCCTTATATCAAGGTGTTTCAGGATTCAGAAGGTTTTTTGCCCAAATTCTACTGTCATGAAGTATTTTTGCTGGGATACAGGATACACATGAAAACCAAATGTGTATAGGATGAAGTACTAGCTGGCTTAAATTAATTCACAAATATAACCCAAAATCTATTGCAAGTGTTCTGTAGGCTAGATCTTGCTGTGATATCTGCAGTGAACAACATCATAACCTATTTATTTTTCAATATCAGTTGAGATACATTTAGAAAATCTGGAAGTTCTATTTAATTAAAAAGCAAAGCCCTTTTACCTGCCTTTAAGTACTTTTGTAGCTCCATTGATATAGGCCTTTGAATAAAAAGACTGGTGATATAAAATTTTGAATGGAAAACATACTATTTATTATTAAGACATGAAAAAATTCACAGCTAAAACCTGGGATCGCTTTCATGGTTTTGCCTCTTTTCTTTTCAAGTGCCTTTAAGTCCACCAGCAAACTTGAAATTTTCTGATGTTGGACACAATAGTGCTAAGCTCTCATGGGATCCTGCTTCCAAAAACGTAAATGGCTATCGCATCATGTACGTTAAAACAGACGGGACAGAAACCAACGAGGTAAATTTTAGCAACACTTTTCCCTTAACCAGTCTCAAACCTTCCCAAACTTCTGTAATTATTAGGGATAATGTTTATAAACAAAAGCTACTATGCAAGCTCTAAAAAAAGATTTGCAAGAGAATTTGGAAACTTGGTGTAAATAAGAGTTTGCTTAATGTTGGATGTTTGTGTGGGGGAGAGTACTCTGAGCAGCTGGGGGCACATAAACTGAGGGAGACCAGGGGATAGTGGTTTGCTAGGAGCAGGATCTTGACTAAATGTATAGTATGGAAATTTTTATTCTTTATTCAGTTCAGATAATAAGACTTTTGATGGATCACATATCATGGACTCAAGCTCATTCAAAAAGACCATCTGAAGGCTTTGCCACATTTTCTCGAAATGTATTGCTTTAATTCTATATTGAGACTTGCTAGAAAAAGGATTTGGCTTTAACAGAGTTAAAAGTTAGTGCTAAGGCAATACCAAGATGTTCTAACTTAGACTCTTACATTTAATAATTTGCAATATTTATTTCTGCCTTGTTACCAAGGGTGCATTATAATACCTTTTAGCAGCATGAATTCTGTGATAGAATGCAAAATGGGATGGAATGATTCATACTGAAATATTTTTTTTTTAAATACACATTTAAAAATGGGTATGATTGGGTTTGATTATTAAAGTGGGTTTGATTATTAAAACAGTCCAGGTCCCTTAGGAAATAAGTTGTCATGGAGAACTTGGCCCTCGAGAAAAAGAAGTCTTTAATGGTAGTTATCTGTAATTATGTTTCTTCTGGGACATATCTGGCCTTTCATCTGTGTAAAGTGGAATATTTGTATTGAACCTGAAGAAACTGCTCTCAGCTTTAGAGGGGAGCATACCTATGCAATGTTTTGTTTCTTTGTTCTATGCTAGGTCCCTTAAAATTTAAATTAGAAATCATTTGACTTCTTCCCATTGATTACCCTTAATACAGATAATATGCCGGACTGTACTGGTGACAGTGGTATTTGAACATCTCAGGCTCATTGTAGTACACTTTGTAATGTGAGTGAATGTCCAGTTCACTTTTCCTTTGTTCACAGAACAGGTGGCATGTTCTTGTTTGCTCTGCACTGGTAGCATTTTCCCTGTGGTGCTGAGCTAATGTGGCACTCAATAGTTGGACTGATAAATTGTTTATACAGCTTTGAGTTTTATGTCCCTGGCAAAGTCACTTAACTGCAGCCTGGAGAGAGACCAGACAAATCTCTCATCTGTCTCTTGACAAATGTTAAACATAAGGGTTTTATGCAGTGATTGTCCATGACAAGAGGTTAGGTTTAGCAGCACAAAAAGCTTCTTCCCCTTCTGGGTTCCTGAACATGCGGTGCTGATGTTAGCTGAACAGCTGGGCTTACTAAGGCTGAATTCTCTTTTTTCATGGTTTGCCATGAATACAAAATTCTCATTTTTTGTAATTTTTCTATTATAACTAGTTTTCTCAGCTGTGATGGACCTGAGTTTATACTTGTTCGTAGTTTCACTGAATTTCTCTTCTTATTGCATGACATTCTTCTTGTGTATCATTATTACCCAGAAGAATGTCACACACTGATAATGTATTGTATGGTCAATATCTACTGAAAATCATGCTTTCTCTAGGTGGAAGTTGGTCGTGTTTCAACCCATACTCTGAAAAGTTTGGCACCCCTTACAGAGTATACTGTTGCTCTTTTCTCCCAGTATGATGAGGGACAATCTGAACCACTTACTGGCAGCTTTACCACAAGTAAGTATTGCTGAACTTCTGAAGGCCTTCCAAGAAGAAATTTTATACTTTCTTATGTTACTGGAAAGTAAGATTAGTTACAGCAAAGGTCTCTGGCCAGTGAATTCAAATATATGGAATGCTTTCTGTTATTTTCATTGCTACTCTTGGCTTCTTTGCTCCCATACTATGGGGCCAGTTGCCTCTTTACTCACATGAGTAATCTCTTGACATCATGAAAACATCTCCACAGCTTTCTGAAGCATTATTCAGTGAGATGGCATTTGTACCTCCAGATGAAGTGTGATGAGTTTTGAATCATACATTTAACCACTAAAATATCCAGGCACTAGGGGATAGAAATTTATATACATACAGAGGAACTACATCAAAAGGAGAATACATACGACATTCAAAGTTCCTGCAGTTTGTTTAACACAGTTATAGTTTCTGTAACTGTAGGTCTGCATTAAACAAATGGCTGATGACACATATCAATGCTTTCCAACAACAATGGGAAAAGAAAGGACGAAGGAGAGGAAAGAGAAAGATGAGGTGGAAGAGGAAGGGAGAACATACATGTATGGAGCAAGATCTTGACACATGCAAAGTGCAAATGGAAATGTATACAGTGACTGGAAAAGGCAGAGACTGGGACTTGGCTTTGAGGTACAAGAAAAGAGCCTGGTGACAGAGCTCTGAGCAAAGGAGATGGACTTAGGGTTTCATGCAGCTCCTTCAGTGGAGAGAGGATAAGGAGGCCTGTCCAGTTAGAATGAAGAGTCTATTCCCTTCCCTGAACTACAGAACTACTTCTCTAAGAACAAATAAGTGGGCAAAGAATTCTGTAGTGCCTTTGGTAACTACCTCCCATGTTATACTCCTTTAAGAAACTGCAAGTAAAGTGGTGTGTGCCTGATATTGCCATCTATGGAAGTGTCAGAGCATAATTCACTCTCACTTTTCTTGTGTGTAATATTTTCCAGAAAGAGTTCCAACTCCCCAGCATTTGGAAATTGATGAAGTATCCACAGATAGTTTCAGGGTCAGCTGGAAGCCCACCTCATCAGATATTGCTTTTTACAGATTGGCATGGATTCCTTTGGATGGGGGGGAGTCTGAGGAGGTAAGTTGCCTTGACATCCTGAGGGGTGAAAAGGAGGGAGAATTCCATTCTGAGGACAACTATGCAGCAATGTTTGCTAATTAAATATGGCCAATTGACTTACAGAAAAATCTGCCCCACTGCAAAGCTCTCTAAACAAAAATCAAACTAATATTCCAGTTTTGCTTTGAAGAGAAAGTAGGGAAAGAAGAGGTATTTTGTGACTAGTCAATCTAATCTGTAATGTGCCAACAGCCTTAGAACTAGCATTGTTTTTTGGGGCCACTTCAGTTTTTAGAGGTTCATGTTCTTCACTTTGATGTGAAGATGGTAGCTGAGCCAGAGTAGTGATATCCTCAGGTAAAGCTCCAAGTTTGTCTAATGTGCTGGGCACAGTAAAATTACAAAGGGAAAAGTGTACAGTGTATAGTTAATTTATTAGATTGTTCATCTATTCATCTTTATGTTTTCTCTTTTTTCCCTCTCATGCTGTATTTTTTGCATTAAGCCCTTGTACACCTTTTCCATAGTACCCTTTCCATCAGTCTAAATTTTAAAATTATTTTCATCCCTTTAGCTTTTCCTTTTTAATTTTATTTTTCGAAGTAGAAAGACAGACACTTTCTCTCCTTTCCCAAATTTTCATAGTCTGTCTCATTTCCTCTTTTTCTTTATTTATTAACTCATTATTTTGGCCTCTTTTGTACTTCTCAGTCTTTAGTGACTCTCAAACATCTTTCTCTCTTGGCATCAGCAGTGTGTGCGGAGGCCACATCTGCAAACTGTTTATCTGGGTACAGAACTCAGGGGAAAAATGACATTTCACACCTGGCCCTAGGTTTCATGCAATATTTTGTCATCCATTAGGGCGGAAAGAGTCATTATAGCTTAGGTTATGTGTCATTTTTTCTGTAAATTTAGCTTAGCCTGATTCTTTTCCTCTCTTTCACCTAGTAAGAGGTAGTCATGCAAGAAAGAGAGAAATCAGAGATGTGAGCAGGGAAAAGAAGGAGTTGGCAGATGAGTGAGTGGACACAGGTCATCCACTAGCAGTTTCTTCTGCAGTAGATGAACTCATTTTTTTCTATTTCAGTTCCAGTGAGTAGCTGCCAGGGAAAGCCCTCAAGTCACATTTTTAAGTGAGATTTGAAATATCTGTATTCTTCCAGTGTGAGAATAAATTATCAAGAACTATTTGAACTGCTAAGGTTCTACTTGTTCACTGTATTCACAAAGAACTGCTGGAGGCTATAATACTTTAGAATGCTGAAATAATAAAGATGCCCTAGCTGCTTTCTGTTCTCCTTGCATGAACTCTCTAATGGGGTCAGGCCTAGGATAGCACAATACCTCCAGGCTGTTGCCTCTTTAAGCTTCTTTCCCAGCTAAGTGATCAGTCATGCAGACAAAGGACATGCAATCCCTCCTTCTTTCTCCCAAGACCCAGCTTGCCAATTATCTGAGAGGGGTCAGGGGACAGTGGTTAATCACACACCTCTCATCCCACTCTGCTGAAGGGTGAGGAGAGTGCAGTCAAGTGTTGGCACTAAAAAACCAGAATAATTTTAAGGGGGACCTTTTATTTCTGGCATACAGTAGAGAATGCATACTATTGTACTCGTGTGCTTGTTGCTGCTATTTGTCCTGCCCACTTGAAAGTTCAGCACTTTGTGGTGTTTTTTGTAGCTAGGAGGGGAGGTTGAAGGAAGTGATGCTTCAGAAAGTATGCCAAAGTTACTTGTGACAGAGTAATTATGCATTGATATTTTATAATTATTTGATACACAACTAGAGGCACTGGGGAGTTGAAAAGAAAGGAATTGCATGCACCTACTTAGTATACAGCTAGATTGACTCAAAGCTTATTCCTGAAATTTTCCAAGAAAATCTGTGCCAAAAAGTGTGCAGCATGGGATGCCTGATTCATTACTTGATAGTAGTAGAAGGCATGGCCCCAATTTATTTCTTTCTGTTTTTCTTTTTGTATTTGAGTTCAGAAGATCTGTGATTGTGCTATGGTCCTCTTTCCCCAGGACCAACTCAGGAAACTCCTGTGGTGGTTAAAAAAATGAAGTGTGATTCACTGTTTCTGCAAAGCTCTGTGGCAGATTTTACACAGGACATATCTATTGTTTGATTTCCACTATAAGTCCTACTTTGATGTTGAGTATGCAGGGACCACCTTTAAAAACTTGTCAGTGTTAACCCAGAGAAAGGTTGTTTTATTGTAGTTTGTGTAACCTGAAAACTATTCCCAAAACTGGCCAGTCCATTTCACCAGAATTACTGCTCAGGCTCCTGTACCTTCTGTTTTATTGTCCCTTTTGTCCCAGCTCCTCCCCATCTGGTTATCCTTTCCAATAAAATAAATGAAACACACAAAAATCTGAAGTGAAACCAGCTTACAGTTTACATTGCATGTCAATCTTCTGCTGCTGTCACAGCTAGAAGTGAGGAAAATGACTGTTTAAAACTCCACACCATATAGGAAACTAATCATCAGCACATCTCTCCTAATCCTCAAGTCTGAAGCATGTGTTCTTTCAAGTTCCATTCAGAAATGTGGAACCATAACCGAGATTACAGTTCTGATATTGAAACAGATTTAAGGCAGGGAAGATACTGAATGCATTTGTCATAACAATGTTTGAATTGTAGAAATACAAATGGAAGTTAATCTATCCTGTTATGTTGTTTTATTAATAAATATTTTGAATGGTAGTGATTCAAAAAAAAGCATATGGTCAGCTTTAGCAATTAAATAGCTTTTGGTGAAAACATCATACTATACATTTTAAATATTCTTAAGTGTTTTTTCCAGATGTACTCTGTGGTAGTAATAAATTTTTTGGGCAGAACTGAGTATAGATTTAATTTATTTTAAAGGAAAATCTATTTTCATTCTTTCATTGTAGTCAATTACTGTAAAATAATCAGATGCTGAACTGATATTCTTCAATCTTGCTGTTTAACTTAGGTGGTCATAAACGGAGATGCAGACAGTCACGTTATAGAGGGTCTGTTGCCTGACACAGAATATGAAGTTTCTCTGCTGGCAGTTTTTAATGATGAAAGTGAAAGCGAAGTTGTTGCTATTCTTGGAGCTACGTGTAAGAAAAACTCTTGATTGTAATTAAAAAAAATGTTTAAATGATTTACATTTGAGGCACCTACCTTATATATAAAACATGGTTCATCTTGGGTAGCTATAATATTGAAGAATGTGGTGGTTTAGCACCAGGGCTTTCCTGACTAGTTTTTGTTTTTCCTATTTAATATTATGTGATAGATCGCATTGAATCAAAATAGTGGTTTGGCTCCTTTTCTGAGCCTGTGGTATTAATAACCTTTGGGTTTGGGTAGATATTCTTCCATCCTACATTTTAATATTTAGGCTTTGAAACAGGTTCCTTATGAGAAGGTACATTAGATTTTGGAAGGGATGTGTGTTAAATGTTTTAAAGTAAAAAAATTACAGGAATTTAATTTGTTGGGCATTTTCAATATACTCTTTTTTTATTTATGTCATTTATAGTCACTAGAGGTGAACTCACTCTTAGCTTAAATAATGGTCCAAAAAGCTTACACAGGCCTCCAGTGGCATTGACATGAAAGTAACAAAGATAAAACTTGATAATCATGTCCAGCTTATTTTATAGTTTATTATCAAAACAGTGGCCTGTATTTCAGGAAGATTGCTCTTTTTTATCAATAATTACTTGGATAAGTAAAAAACTTTATTTCTTAGGTGTAAATTCTAAAATTTATTTGTTTTTAGTAATTTAACTGCAGGCTTATTTCTAAATTTTCTGTTAAAGCAAGAAGCCCACACCCATCCAAATGATGCTGATACTTCCCAGAGTTGCTGAATGTCTGGTTTTTACTTGGACAGAAGTAAAACACTCTTAAAAAAACGTTCAGTTTAATTAATTTGACAACCTTAACAAATGGTCAAAGTGGAAGTCTATTGTGTATAGTTCAGCCAGAAATTTGTGAAAATATATGCATTCTTATTTAATTAAACAGTTTATGATTATGTCTTATCTGCAGATCTAAATGCTAATCCTGCAAATATATGTGCCTAAAGTAAACTAAATGAATAATTCCCTTGTAGTCTCTGAAATGTCTGAAGTGTGTGGGATTCTTGTAGGTGTGAGCACACAGTTTCATTGTCACAGTTAGACATACAAGAAGAATATTGTGACTTCCATGTTTTGTTGAGCTGTTAGTGACTGAGTCCTGTCTTTCAGCTGCAAGTGCGACCACAGTGCCCAGCACACTGACCACCACCAGTGCCACAAGCCCTGAGCCCAGCACAGCAGGTGAGCAGAGCAAATGCCAGCAGTTCAAACGCTGAGTGCAGAGCACTGAGGCACCCCTAGGGCTGGGGGCAGAGCTGGGATCCTGCTGAGGATGCTCCTGAAGGGAAGGCAGGTCACTGCTGAGAGGTGCACACTGTGCTGCTCTGCACCCCCTTCTGTGTGTGCCCAACCTCCTGCACAGGCCTGGCATGGATGAGGAGCCAACCCCTGACTCGGGGTGGGGACTCTCTGTGGTATTACTGAGGAGCACAGAGACTGATTTGGAAAATTCACCTAGAATTTCTCTTTTCTTTTATAAATGTGAGCTTGGGAACTCTTCAGAATTTTGTTTAGTTTTGAGTGTTCTCTTTCTTTTCTTGTAATTAGACAATTGCCTTTTAAGGAACAAGATTTCTGGGTTATTTTTCTTCTGTAGCATTCTAGCTTGGATTATTTTAAAGCTCCATGAACTGAGTAAGAAAAACAAAGCAGATGGGATATTATATGTTAATAGAAGTATAGGATAGCTATTCTTTTAATAAGTGCTTACAGTTTTTGTCTTATTAAGCCCAAATATGACTGAGTTACATGGTTTTGCCCCACTGTGGATCTTCAGAGCCACCATGACTTCAGGAGAGCTTGCATACTTGATGATAATCAGCACAAAGTAAAAATTATATTAAATCTAAAAATATAATTGAGAAAATATCAATTAATATTTCTTGGATTTAGTTTTTAGAACAGGAGTCAGAAACCTTGTTATAGATGATGAAACAACCTCAAGTCTGAGAGTGACATGGGACATTTCTGACTACAGTGCTCAGCAGTTCAGAGTGACCTATCTCACTGCAGAAGGGGACCATGCTGAGGAAGCAGTAAGAATGGTCTGTATGAGTTTTGTTATTGACTTCACAAGCTTCTTTAATAATTGCTAAGAAATTATATCTTCTTATATGACAATTTTGTTGCAATTAGTAAAGGATCTGTGTTTGATATTACTGTGAGCTTGAACCTCAAAGTTCTAATTGCACAGCACATGCTGCACTGCAGGCAACAGCAGTCGAACGTCAGATCAAGGCCCAGTCACACAAATGTTTGATGAGCTCACAGTTAAAGAGGAGCTGGCTTTTTTTTTCCCTGTCCTTTTTTAAATTCATCCAAGTTGGGTTTTTTATTTTTAATTTTATTTTTTACTCCTAGGCATTCTTCTATCCTGAGATTGTGTTTTAATGACACTTAAATATTTTCACAGTCTTAAGCAATTTTTTTTCCTTCAGCAATTTTTCTCTTCTCTTCTCTTCTCTTCTCTTCTCTTCTCTTCTCTTCTCTTCTCTTCTCTTCTCTTCTCTTCTCTTCTCTTCTCTTCTCTTCTCTTCTCTTCTCTTCTCTTCTCTTCTCGCAATGAAATTAAAGTTCAAATGCAGACTTTTCATACTTCTGATGAACCTGAACATATCACAATAAGGATAGCACTTTTTAATCTAAGTGCCTGAGAATTTTATTTTATTTTTCCAATACCATGTGATGATCAAGATTAAACATGTCCTACACTGAAAAATTTCTGGTCATTAAGACTTCAGAAAATAATTGAAAGAATGAAGAGCACTGCATGTACTCTTTGGAGCATATAGCAAACAAACCAAAACACACACCCTCCCCTGCAAAAAAAAAAGAAGCCTGAGCTCCATTATTTTAAGACTTCACAATTTTTGAGATACTTTCAGAATTCAGTTAGGCTAAGTACCTTTTTTAAAAACTATTTTTAAATTGGGAAAACTTAGTATTGTAGTGCAGTATAGTAGTGCAGTATTGTAGCATAGTATTATTAGTGTTCCACAAAATCTCTTATAAAGTTTCTAGATGGCTCTAAGTACATTTAAAAGATTAAGTGGTGTATTTCAAGGTTATTTCCTTAGTCAGCTCAGAATGCAAAAAATATTCCCCATCATTCTCCCTTGGTGTCTGCCACTTGAGTCACTTCTTTTCATAGGGCAGTTAAAAAATATTTTATTCTTTTGATATTTAGCAGCTGACATTTTTATCCCTATATCAGGACATTTCAATAAAAATATTAAAAGGAGTAGAATATATTTTTCCTAGGAAAATATGAATCTGTCTTTTCCCATTTCAGTTTTATTCATCTTTTATGTGACCCTGCTGGAAATGTACTTTTTAACCACCTAATTCAACTATGACCTGAAAATGAATTTTCAGTGTAGTGGCATCCTTTTGGACTAGGAAACATGCTCTATGATCTTACCTCAACTATGTGTTAGTATACCATATGATAAAGTGAAAAACCTGCACACTATAATGGCACAAATTGTACTGTTCTTCTGAGAATAACTCAGATTTTCTGAAATTCTGATGCCAGATTCACTGTTTCACCTCTCTAGCTCAGTCGGGGGTATAAATGTCATTCTGCTTTAGTATTCAATGACTACTATGTTAAAATGAAATTAAAAGTGTAGGAAAGGTATTAAAATTGTGACTATTAAAATGACATTACAGCTGACTCAAAAGTTCATTAAATAAAATTATAAAACTGTATGATTAGGTAGGTATCTTGGCTCTATTCTCATAAATTATTTAATTTTAAGTACACTCTCAAGCCTTACTATCTTTGGTTACAATTCAATGAACAGATTAACCACATTTCATCTTTGAAATGTATCATGTGCATAAATACTTTACTGAAAAAGGATTTATGTAAGATTACACTTAGAATTAGGCACATTTTAATTGAAGGAGTGTATTTTACCACGTGGCTTCAAGCACCTGAAAGGTACACAACAGATGTCAATAAAACAACACAGATGTTCAATTTTAGGGGAGTGTTTCTATGCTAAGTACATTTTTTAGGCAGAAACCAAAGGTTTTGTGGAATTTGGGCTTACATGTACTATAGCGTGACAGTTCTGTGGTGAGTACTTAAGTTTTTGGCTCTGATTTCAGTGATATAAGTTTCAGTTACTCCTCCCTTTCCATAAAAATATTAATAAGCTTTATAATTCTTTATGCAATTGGCTGAAAATCAGGGACTAGAAAATGTAATAGAATACAGAGAGGTCAAGCTCTAAATTGCATGTGTGTTCTTGGGTGTGCTGTACATACTGGAAAGATCAATTTTCTTTTTTTTCTTTAAAGCCAAAAATGTTTCTCACTGCTGAAAGTTATATTGATCTGTGGAAGATTATGCACATGTGGAGAGGAGAGTTCTCAATGCTTGCATCCACTGCTCTAAAAACTAAAAAAATTAAAAAATTTGGATTGGATTTTTTCAGAAACTTAGTTTGTGTGTTTTGAATGCATGTGTATGGAAAAGGAATGTGGAAATCTTTCAAGAATATTTATTAATGGTTTTAGTTCAGTTTTAATCAAAGAATGAAGCACTTTGACGAGTCTCAACACCTGGATGCACTAGATAAATTTCCTTCTTTGTATCACTTGCCAAAACTAGAAGTAGTTTGAATGTATCTTGCAGTGTGAAACTGGTGAGACCTTTCTTCAAACCTTTGCCATCATCACATGCATCAGTCTTCTTTGAAACAACAAAACCCTTTTATAGACCTGTTTTCTGCTTTTCCCCCATGAGTTTAAAGGGCTTATGCTTCTCTCAACTTCTTGCCAAATCCGTGTAGTTGCTGGCTCAGGTGACAGATTCACACAATGGACATGGGCCAGGGAATGTCCAAAATGTGACGACAGACCTTGGGACTTGCTTCCAACAGCATCACTTCAGAGCACAGATCTCTGCACAGGAAACATAGGACTAGTTTTTCTTTTTTACCATGCCTATACCATGTGATGTAAGTGGATCCCATACAGGCTTTGGAGGCTCTCTGAGATTAAATTTTACTGGCAAGTTAAGCAATTGCAAGGCTTTGCTTGGCACTCCTGCCACCATTATTGTGATACTGGTTTTTGAGGTTCTGGCTAAAATAAAATAATCTATTGAAGAGTTTTAGAACTAGCTGCTTATAGGGAAACCTTTCCCTATGCTTAATTCAGCAGGCTGAAGCATGTACTCTAGAACAAAAACTTACCAGAGGAATTTCTACAGCTGCTCTACTACCAGCTGGTTGGATTTTTCTGGCAGATCTTCCAGGTTTCATGGCAATTTGGTATTTGTGGGATGCCATCCTACTTCCTCTCCAGAGGAAGTCTCCAGACCAGATGCAGACATTTTTTATTCCTGCTTGCCCAGTTCAATGCTTCCAGATCTCATAACCTGATTTCCCTTCCTCCCAGGGAAGGAGGATTTTTTGTCTCCAGAGAACAAAACAAGCAGTCTTTATTACTGAGCTTCAGAAAATCTAAGTAGGTCCAGAATTTATACATCAAGAGGATGTATTTTGTCTGTACAGTGAAATAGTTTAAGTATTTCTGATCCAAACAATACCAATGGGTTATGGACCTGTAGTGTCTCATAGGTTTAATATAAAACAGTGTTATCTCCTAGGAACATTTCCTTTATTTTGTTTTGGTATAATGGTAGATCTGTTAAAAGGATGGATAGTGTAGTGATTTTATTTTACTGTAGAGTATCGATAATATTTGAAAATGCAAGCTATACAGCAATGCTAGTGGAATGTGTTGTCAGAGACTATGTAAGATAAAGTTGTTTGTCTCTAGTCATTAAGCTTGATTGTTTCTGCATGTTCTGACCCTCCAGGTAATGGTGCCCGGCAGACAAAACACTCTTCTGCTTCACCCTCTGCTGCCTGATACAGAATACAAAGTCACTGTAACCCCCATCTATTCTGATGGGGAGGGAGTCAGTGTCTCAGCTCCTGGAAAAACTTGTAAGTACAAACTTTCCGCCTGTCTGTGGCCAGGATGTGCATGAATAAAGAGTTACTCTTTGTGGCCTTTTTTCGTTGGCTGTAGGAATGTATTTTAGTATATATGTGGGCTTATTTTGCATGATTTATATGACTTGAACTTTAAATTAATCTCAGTTGATTGATTTATAAACAATGGGTTTCTTCTAAAAGACAAGCTGTATTTTATTTTCAAATACTCTGAGTTTGCAGAAACTTGTTCAGTAATAGAACTGCCAAATGCTTGATAACCAGCCCACCAAGGGCAAGCCAACTAATACAGAAAAAAAGTAAACAAAGCTTGCTGAGATGGTATCAAACCAACTATTGTACTGTTAAATCTTCTTTTGTGTGAGATCATTGCTTTCTAAGGGTCATTAGAAATGCTGCTGAACTTTTTATAAAAAGTGATTGCATTATCTCCAGAGTTCTGACCAAGTACCAAAAGATTACTCGGCTGTAGCTTAAACTTCCTCTCTACTGTATATTGTAAAAAATCCTTTCATTGTGCACTTGTGGTCATGATAGTATAATTTTATTGAAGTGTTCTCCTAATTTACATAACTTGTCTTAATTAAAGTGCTATTTATGCAGAGCCTTAAATCACTTGTAAATAAGTCCTTTGATTCCATTCTACAGAATTAAGTGTTCAAAAGAGCATTATTTATACATTAGTGCACTTGGATTGGAAGAAACTATATAATGTATAATTATCTCTAAATTACCTTACATTTTTAGGGAACAAAAGTAAGATTTTTTTTAAAAGAAATGTAGGGACAAATTTTGGAATTAATTCAAAAATTCATTGTTTGTTGATTAAAGTTTGTGGTTAATCCACTGAGTAATACAAAGGATGAATTTGATTAAGAGTTTCATTCTGATAATTTTACATGTAAATCTGAGAGTAATGGGTATCACACTCTTTTTATTTGCACATCTTGATTTTTCTGCGTACGCTTGTATGAGATAAACTTGTAAAATCTCTGTTTGGTTTCTTTTCAGTGCCCCTGTCTGCTCCTAGGAATTTACGAGTCTCAGATGAGTGGTACAACAGATTACGTATCAGCTGGGATGCCCCACCTTCAGCAACAATGGGTTACAGAGTTGTCTACAAACCTGTCAACAGTGAGTTTTCAAACTGATTTTTTTGGGTTATTTCTGACTGAACATCATCTTTCACTCATTTTTTTTCTTAAATCTATCAGTTGCAGCTACAGCCTTGAAAGTGTTATTAACTTTGGTGCCTCGTATTTTTCAATATGAAAGTTTAATAATCACAGAATGATGCAGGTTGGAGAGGATCTCTGGAGATCATCTGGTCTTCCTCCCTGAACAAAACAGGGCCAGCTTGGAACAGGTTTCAGTGGACCCTGGCCAGTTGAATTTATAATATCTCCAAGGATGGAGATTTTAAAACTGCTCTAAGCATCTCTCCCAGTTTTTGATTACTGTCACTGGAAGTGTCTTTGCTAATATATGATAAAAATTTCCCATGTTGCAATATTGTCTTTTTTCTCCTACATTTTCCTGTTTGCCTCTGAAGACATTCTGTCTGTATCTTCTCTACCACCTTGCATGAGGTAGGTGTTGGCAGCAGTAGATTTCCCCTTAGACTTCCTATCCTAAGGCTAATTATTCCCAGCTCTTTCAGTCTGTGTTTTTTCATTTTATCATGACTATCTTTCAGAGACTATGTCTGCTTTTTCCTGCCCCTCTCTTCTGTATTCTCCTGTTCCTCAACTTCCTTCCCCTCACAATAAAAGGTTTTCGTTTCTTCTCAGACACTTGACATTTTATTCCTTGTCCATTTTGTGTGTGTTGCGTCCTTTACCCGCCTGTACTTTGCAGCTAGACAGGACATCCAGAATCCTTCAAATTTCTTTAGAAAAACAGGGTCCTCTATTGACAGCAAATCACAGATATGTGACCATTGAGGGACTAAAATACTGTCCAAAGACAATACTGCTGCCTGGTTTCTGAAGTGTATCCAGAACAACTAGGGGAGGTGATGAAGGAGCTGTTTGTGATTCTGACTGGGAAAGTTTCATTATTTTCTATTTTCATTATCATTTTTGCACAGTATTAAATGATGCTGTTGTATAAGAAGCCCTGAGTGTAGTGCTGGCTGGCATCTGCTGTCCCCCCTGTTGGTCCTGGCACACAGTCAAACTGGGGAGATATTTGGCTGCCTCTTTAGAGCAGTAGTAAGTCACTGAAGCAGAACAAAAGGGTTTTAACAGATGCCAGTGTCTAGCTCTGCCTTAATGAATCCCACTGCTGAATTTCCTGTGTGTTTGTTGTGTCTTCTTTCCATGCAAGGATTGAGGAGAATGTCTTTGCATTTGTGTATGGTTAAAAAAAAAAGGCATAAAATAGTAACTTTATGAACACTTGTAATTTTTTCTAATTTAGTGGATAAGCAAATGATTTTCTAATTTATTTCATATTTTGCAGCTCCTGGTCCTGCACTGGAGACCTTTGTAGGGGATGATATTAATACTATTCTCATTCTAAATCTCCTCAGTGGAACGGAGTACAGTGTTAAAGTATTTGCTTCATACTCAACAGGCTTCAGTGATGCCCTAACAGGCGTGGCCAAAACCTGTAAGAATGATTTCATGCTGCTCAGATCTCTACAAGCTGGTTTTCCTTACAACTGTGTCTTTCTGCAGCTCCCTGAATAAATTTTCACGTGGAAGACCTTACTTTGTTTTCCTGAAATGAAAATCTCTCTTTCTATGAGACTCTACCAGGCTTTTCAGTGCTCTGCTGGATGTTAGCAAGACAGGAATCATAAAGCAGATACCATTTATTAGCCAAAAAGATATGTGCCTAGTAGTAGATGTAAATTTCCTTCATGAAAATCTATTTAGTATATTTTTTCTAGGTCCATATATATGATTATTTGCTCTTTATATAGCTAAAGTTCAATTTTAAATCGATTTTGACAGAAATTCTGCTATTATTATGATACTTTTATACTTGTAATAACTGAACTTTTTAGCAATGTTCATTATTTAGTTTTAAGTAAATTGCCTAAAGTTCTAAACTTCTGTTTTTAAATTTCACTACTTTTTAAAATTCTTCTTTTAGATTTTCTTGATTTTTTTAAAGCAGCTATGGACATTATTTGTTAAAAATGAATTGAGACTTGTTTCACTGTAATAATTTTGTCATTTTTTTCTTGTATGTCTTATTAGAGGTATAAAACTGATTTTTTTTAAATTTAATTTTCAGTGTATTTGGGTGTGACGAATTTGGATTCCTACCAAGTCCGCATGACAAGTCTGTGTGCTCAGTGGCAGCTCCACAGACATGCCACTGCTTACAGGGTAGTTATAGAGTCACTCGAGGGTAAGTTACTCAATAATTTGGTACGCAGCTACAGTCCCATCCAGAGAATTGAATTGCATAGAAATTGCAGTTAGACCTGTAGTCTGGCTCCTGAAATACTGGAAATGATGGACAGAAGAAAGGTGTGTACACCCTGACAGTTTCAGAATGGAGTAGTATCCCTGTCCCTTTATGTCAAACACATTGATAGTTTGTGCATTTTATGTCAGAGACTTTGATCTATCAGTAGAAGAAAGGTGATTATCTGAGTTTTTCACTGCTGTGAGGAACAAAAGATGGATAAGGATGAACTGAATACATCAAAGTTAGTAAATATACCACAGGCAGTACTCTGTATGGTTAGGATAGACAGGAGAAGAGGGCAGAAAAGCTCTGAAGGAATCCAGACCATGCCCACAGAATCAGAACAATGTCCAGTTTTGTTTTGTTCTCATTCTATTGATGCTTCTTTGTAGCTTATAGTAGTAATGTTACTCATATTGATAAACATGATACCATGCTGTGCAGTCACACAAGGAGTCTTGATGCTTTTAGCACAGTGTATATAGAGGGTAAATTACAGCCTCTCCAGCCTCACTGATTCTCAGGTGTGGCCAGAAGACATTTTGTCACTGTTTGTGCAGACCAACTCTCTTATCCCAAGCAGACACCCGTGGTCTTCTGACCAGCAGCAAATGAAAACCTTGGATAACTTGAGAGAAGTGCAGTTAATGGGCTGTGTTTAAGGTGTCATGGACAGTAACCCTGATCATGTGGGAAAAAAGGCATGACCTTTTTGTGGAATGGCAAGTGGATGCTGATAAGGTTTATTTGAAGCCATGAAATACAGACAAGCCATTCAGAAAGCAGAGATCTTGGCTTGCCTGAGCCAGCACAGACATCCCTCTCATCTGGGAGCTAGCCAACATCCTACTTTCTTCATGTAGAACTGCCAGAATTGTTTTAACTGAGCTGAAAGCACCGAAATACAAGCAGAACAACCCAGAGTGTGAACAAATGTTTCTTATTAATATTTATCCTGAAGGGACTTGATTGTCAAATCAGGTGTGTGTCTGGTTCAGGCAGTGATCAAATATTTTTATACTAGTGTAACACCTGATAAGCACTGAATGATTGTTTGTCATTTTTTATATACTCTGTAAAGTATGAGATCAGTTGCTTGTATTTCACTTCTTCCTGATGCAGATTTTAAATGGTGATAAAGTTTTTCTTGTTATTAAAACATGCCTTATGCTATTTCCAGTACCCAGCCTTTTTCTATTGTCAATGTATCTTCCAATTCAGAATTTAGCAGAATCAGTTTTGGAACCCTGTAAATGCTATTCCTTAACCATCTTGCCAAGTGGCTACTAGGGAAAGCTGGAATATGATATCTAGTTCAGTGTCCTTTGTTGTGACCAAGCACATTACGTATGCTGAGAACCAGAGGCATAGACAAAAGATGCCATAGAATTACATAATGCAACAATTCCTAGTTAGACTCTCATAATTTAGGACCACATCCAAAGCCTGTTCATGACAGTGTTAGTGATTTTTATTGCTTTCAGTGCATGGGGCAAAATTAATCTTTTTTTCCTGAAGATGTTTGACACATTCCTTAACTCCTACTTAGTATGAATAATGAAATGTTAGAGACCTCTGCACAGAGGTCAGTTTCCAAAAGTAAGGCAGCATGTAGTTTATTAACTTATGCCAACCTCTTACCCTTCATGTGCCGTTATGTACTCTTCTTATTTATGATTTAAATCACATTATTCAATAAAACAGTAAAAAAAAAAAAAGTTTTCATAGTTTCTTTTGTAATTCCAGATGGAAAAAAGCAAGAAGTAAATCTTGGTGGAGGGACACCTCGACATTGTTTCTTTGAGCTGGTCCCTGGAACCAAATATAAAGTCAGTGTTCATACACAGCTTCAGGAGCTGGAGGGCCCTGCTGTGAGCATCACGGAGACAACGTGTGAGTAAAACAGAGGAGAGAGAGTTCAGCCAGCAGCAATAATGCTCAATTGTATTTCTTGTGTTCTGCCCTTTGCCCACACATGTGCTATTCCTGCACAGTTTTCTTTAGCTGAGCTATTGATTTTTCAAGTACATTGTGACTCCTCCACAGATGTGCGGGATTCTTACACCACTGCTATGAAGTAATTTTTAAGTCACATTCAGCAACTCTATTGGACTTCTAATGAGAAAGACACAGGGAGGATGGTTTAGTTTTCTTCATAAAAAGTCCCACTATGGGATACTCTGAATATCTATTACTTTGGGGAAAAAAATACAGAAAAATGGGTAAGCAGAGAAAGTTTTGTTCCTGCAGCTCTTGTTGTTTAGTAAAATTAACTAGTGTTTGAATTATTTACAGTTAAATGGGACCTCAAAACCCAATTTATTTAAGTGTTTTGAAACAAACCAACCAACCAACCAACCACACTTTTTAATTATTATTAGTAGTAATACAAGACAGGCAAAAAGGAAAAAAACCTCACAGCTTTTTATGAAGGCAAGATCCTGCTGTCATGAATTCAAAATACTGTGAAGTAAAACATGGGACTACTAGAATGAATATTTTATCTTTCTTTGAGCCCATTTCCAATCTCAGCATTACCTGTCTTCTCACAGTATATTGCTATACACCACAATACTGTTCCCTTTCTCTCAGGGTATAAAGTGTTTCTAATTTTCTTCTTTTCCTCCCACATTTGTGGTTTCACATAGGAAAAGCTTGCACAGGTGCATGACCCCAATTCTTCATGGCCCAGGGCTCATTCTCTTAAAGCCAAGCTTCTCCTGCTTTTTGGGGAATTGTGTTTAGTGTGCTCTGCAGGTCAGGGAGCTAGGAGGCATGAGGAAGAGCATACCTTGGCCCATATGTCCATTTGAGAATGATGGTTTCTGATAATTTGTGTAAACTATTGTCTCACTTTAAAAAGGGAAACAGTCTTCAGGGTGACCTGCATCTCTTTGGTGCTGAGAGCAGCCTTTCAAGTCACCTTACAGGAGCTGTGACCCTTTCTTCATGGGTCTGGTCCTGGGTTGCTGTGGCCATGGAGGTCCTGGGCACTACTTCTGTGTAGGTGTTTCAGAGTCCCAGCCCTTTCTATTGCTGAAGCCCCTGGGAAAACTCCCATCAGCTACAGTGGGATGGGGACATGTAGTGAATCCTGTTTGCACTGAGCTTTCCCAAATGTAGGCTCCTTTTCTCAGGTTGCCATATCTAACACTCTCCATTGCCTATAAATGTAACTTAGGCGTTACAGCAAATAAGTTTAGATTTGGAGGACTGATGTTCTGTCACCTGTGGCTTCTTATTCTAAATGCATTGAATAAAAATGGGGGTAAAAAACCCCCCTTGGATGAATGTGGAAGCTTTTCCTCCCGTAGAGTTTTGGAAGTCAAAGCATGTGCATTTTATCTCTGAGAGGTCAGCTGGGCCATCTTGAAAGGTGCTAAATAAAGCTGTTGCATTCAGAAAAGCTGTCAATCAGTAATTGGATATTTACCTACGTCTCTGCAAGGCTGAAATTCCAATGTCAATTTTCAGAAGAGTGAAGGACACTTTCAGAAACTATAAAGCAACTTTAGTAGAAGTTGCTGCAGGCAGCAGAGCCACAGTCCTGTCAGAATTGGGGTCAGAGCTGTGTTTCTGTCTGGATGCATAACAAGGTCTTTGACCAAATTAAAAAAAGTCTTCATCAGGGAAGACTGTGATCTGCTTTGAGTGCAGGCACTTGCTTGCTTTTCCTCTCTGTCTTTGCATTTTGGACTAAGATGATCTTCCTTCCAGAGTGACTAAAGACCTACTTTCTGTTACTGAGGACTTTTGTTGAGAAAAGAAAAGGACATGGACCTTTTTCAAAACAAATTATGGCTTTTAGGTCGAGAATAGTGCTGGCACATGGTCTGCTACACTGGAGGATCTCAAAAAGGGGCAGTTCCAATAGTAGTTCAGTTGTATTCTTGTATCATTCATACTGCACATACAGCCATTAATTGTTTTGCATTAGTAATATTCTCTTTCAGGTGATATTTCTTTTGTGCACTCACCACATTTATCTCCAGTTGCATAACTAGTGGATTAGGGATAATGAATTTTTTTCATGTGGAGATGAGTAGAAAATGCTGTTTATTAAAGATACTGGGCTTTTAGGTATGTTTGAATATTCCCTCTTTTATTCTCCAGTACCATTTCCTACTCAACCACCAACAACACCTTCAACACCACCTCCACCACCTACAATCCCACCTGCAAAAGAGGGTAAGTGCTACATGTGTGAGTTTCTAGTAATTTTAAAGTGTTGGTGCAATGTTCTTCTGCTTCTGATGGTATTTTAGACCTATGGGGAGCAGATCTCACAAGGCATTTGCTGTAGAAACACTGTTAAGGCAGCTGGCCTAAATTTAATGAGCCAAAAATCTGACATCATTGTTGTACTGTTAACATTTGCTGAAAGGGTGGTTAATATATGTGACACTTCCTTTTTCCAAACCTCCTAAACCATACACATTTTGCAACTGTAGCAAACATTGTAGGATAATTAAACTTGTAAAGCAGCATTATTTTTAAGTATGCCTACTTTAGGTAATGTGAAAAGTATGGGCCATATTCAGACTCTCCTCTTTAAATGCAGACTTCCTTTTATGATTATTTGAATGCATTGTATTTTGTACAGATGCTTATAATATTTCTGTGAGAGGAGCATTATTGGTGGAGACTGAGGATCAAATACATCAGCTTGAAGTCTGTGGACCAAACTGACATGTATAAATTGAGAATTTAACCCACAAGCACAGGGAAAAAAGACCTTATATGTGTGTGTGTTCAGAACTGCATAGGAGCAGATAATGAGGGGGTTTTGTCATCCAAGGAGTAATCAACAGAAAATAAAAATACAAGTTTATATCTTCTTGTCCTATTCTCTGGATTTAGCTGAAATATGAAGATGAAATATGTTGAAAAACATAACTTTGGTTTGAGACAGTTTACTTCTGACCCCAAGCAGTAGACTTGGACTTCTGTGAAGTGTTGAAGGTTCCCAGTTCCCATGAAAGAGTGAGCAACTTCCCAAAAAGTGTGAGCAGTGTACAGCTCTTGCAGGCCATTTTGCATAAGAATGTGCTGGAATCAGATGAGATGGGTGAAACCTGCATTGCTCCTGCACAGTGCAGTTGAAGTGCCTTAGACACTGCAGACCTTAGGGTAACTTTATGAATGGATTTTCCCAGTGGGAACCTCCACAGTTGAAATTCTGTCATCTTGCTTACTGTGTCGTGCTAGGAGTTGACATTGCATAAGTTCATGTGTGAGTTTACTTAAAAACCTAAATAAAAATAGAAATGATAAGCCAGACTTTAAAGAACCATTTAAGTGTGTTCTGTGATAGGATCTATTGCTGCAGACAATTCTCCCTTGCAAAGCTCAGCTGGTTCTACACTTGCACTGAGGTCAATGCCAACAGGTCTGTTGACTGAAGCTAACATTGAGCTAACATGTATTAACTAATATTAAATAAGGTCTTTTCATGATGGTTGCATTTTTTAAGTAATTTTTGAGATTTTTGAGTTGAGGCATTGCTCTTATTCCAAAATTCTTGCTTTCTTCCTCAGTGTGCAAAGCAGCCAAAGCTGATCTGGCATTCCTGGTAGATGGGTCATGGAGTATTGGAGATGACAATTTCAATAAGATAATTAACTTCCTTTATAGCACTGTTGGAGCTTTGGATAAGATTGGTCCTGATGGAACACAGGTAATCAATGTGTGCAGAGATGGAGGGTGCATGGACTTGACAGGGTATTTTAGACTAGACCAGAAGTGAAATGAATCAAGAAGTAACTGACATCATTTCACAGTTCAGTGAAAATATAAAATATGCTCTAGGTCAGTATCTTTTTTCAATATCTTTTTATGCACACCATATGTTAAAATTCTCAGTATAAATTTTTGTAGCATGAGGGCTGAGTATCATTTCAGTCTCCTCTAATTCAAATGACATTTAAGTTTTTTCATGCTTTTGGTACTCATTGTAGTGTTTATTTATAAATAAGCTAAAAATGGCATTGATAAGGAAAACTAAAGGTTCTGTTATTTTGAATCACACACTCTACAGAATCTACAGTGCTTGAAATAAAATTTGCAATGATTGTTCCATTTATGTATTTGTTTAGAGAGGTGCTCCAGAACATATTATTGGCAAATATGTTACTGCTTTTAATGTTACCTGTATAATATGGGATTTAGGATCTCATTGGAAATTAGTTTTAACTTGTCCAAACCCTGAAGAATACTTAGTTTTTACTGTTTCTTGCTATACAGCTATTTTTCCAGAATATAATTAATGGTGCTTCAGAAACTTTGTCACAAATTTAAACATAATAGCTCCTTTGAAATCAGGGGCATCACTTATGGAATATGAAGATCAATATATGCTTTGTGAGTTGTAGGGGCTTAGTGTACAGTATTGTAATACAGGGTCTTAACTCAGTAGTATCACATTTGACAGAGGCAATATTTCAAAATACATTCCTGAATCTTTCTTGCTCCCTAGCTTAAGTTACTTATGTGCAGTTATTAATTCATGGAGACTGAATTAAGTCCCAGCAGTTCTGAGTATGAGTAACTGTACACATGTGAGCAGCTGTAACCAGGATTTTGCTTTTGGGCTCAACTGAGAGTGCTTCTGCCAAAGTGGGTATTACTGCTCTCATCTTGTTTGCTGCAAAATGAAACCAGAAAGTGTTAGATGGTTGCCAAAGTTGCAGAGTAAAATTGAACTTTATTTACTGAAAGCTTTTTTAAAGAGAAAAAAGTCTGGTTTCAATTTAAAGATGAAGCAAAGTTACAAGATAAATCCTTGTTTTAAGTGGTCAAATTCACTTACTTTTTGCTCACGCAGTGGGTGGTGCTTTTGTAATGAACATCTTCTATGTGCACAGGTGGCAATAATTCAGTTTAGTGATGATCCCAGGACAGAATTTAAATTGAATGCATACAAAACAAAAGAAACTCTTCTTGAAGCTATTCAGCAAATAGCCTACAAAGGAGGAAATACAAAAACAGGTGAGAAAGGATGAGATTGTAATGCAGATTTTTCCCCTGCTTCTCTAAACAGTATTTCTTTCTCATTTGCTAAATGGCTTAATTAATCACTGCAAAACCAGTAATAGCATGCTGTCTCCACACTGGAGATGAAGGGTTGGGCTCTGAAATTAGAAAGTCTTTGTAATCTGTAGTTTACACACTTCAGCCCCTACTGCTGCATATTCACCCCACTGACCAATAGTGATAACAAGGATCAGGGAGGCAGGGAGAGGGGCAGGAGGGCTTAAATCAAATTAATTTGGGGGTATTGGAAGGTGGAATGGGGAGTAATATGAAATCAGCTTGGCAAGTGAGCAGAAAAGTGATAAAGGGGAGAGGGTGGGAGGAAGCTTGCAGAGCATGTAGAAAACTGGAGAGAGTGGAGTGTCTGTTTGGGTATAAGCCAGGACAGTTAAGACTCTATGGGATGTTTAAGATTGGGATGGGGAAAGATGTTTGTTAAGGTTGCATTTTAATTTATCCCTTAAAATAGCTTGCTGATATAAAGAAATTATAGATGAGGGTTGAAAGGGTTAAAATCTGTTTCAGTTGGAAACCTTATGTTTTATTATTTTCAGACTTCACAGAAATTTCTTGCAGCTGTTGCATTGCATCTCCTTTCAGCATTATCAAAATAATTTTCCATTTACTACAATGACATTCTCAGTTGTTAATGTAGACAGTGCCCTACAATCCAGAACAGGAAAGTTTTGTTATCTCTAACCCAGCCAGCAGCTAAATACCACACAGTGCTCACTGACTGCCTACCCTTAGCCCTGGTGGGAAGGGGAGGAGAATCAGAAAAGGGTAAAGCTTGTGGGCTGAGACAATAGTTTCATGGTTGAAATAAAGTAAAATACAATGATAGTAATAGTAATAAAAAGCGGCATAACAAATAGAGGGAGAGAAACCCCAAGAATAAGAGATGATGCTTAGTATGGTTGTTCATCACTGATGGCCAGCCCATGCCAGAGCAGGGATTGGCCCCTCCTGGCCAACTGCCCAAGTTTATACCCAGGGCAGGATGTTCTATAGTATGGAGTATTCCTTTGGCCAGTTTGGGTCAGCTGTCCTGTGTACACTCTCCTCCAGTCCTCTTGTGCAGCTGCTCAGGGGCAGAGAGTGAGACACTGAAAAGTGCTTGACTCAGAATAAGCACAGCTTAGCAACAACCAAAACATCATTATCAACATTAGCCTCAAATGGAGTCCAAAACTCAGCACTGCACCAGCAAAAAAAAGGGAAATTAAGCCTATCCCAGCTGAACCCAGGACAGCCACACAAATCATGTTCATGATCTTCCCCTTCTGGATTGAAAAACAGAGGGCCGAAGCTGTCGGAAGTTGAAACATTACGGTCAAAATCAAACTTTCCTAAATCTTGATTTTAACAAATACAGAATGAATAACTGACAGACTACTGAGGACACAACAGATTTTTCTTTTTATGTATGTGTAACATGTGATATGAGAAACCAATAGAAATGGGATTTGTATCACAGTCAATGTCAATTTTTGTGTTGCAGGCAAAGCCATTAAACATGCACGAGAAATGTTATTTACAGGAGAGGCAGGCATGAGAAGGGGCATTCCAAAGGTCTTGGTTGTCATTACTGATGGGCGATCACAGGATGATGTGAACAAAGTCTCCAGAGAAATGCAACTAGATGGTAAATTGTGTGGTTTTAAAAACAACTCACATGTTCTTTTTTTTCAGTAATTGCATCTAAGTAGGTGTGGGCATGAGGTAAGGATAGCCTTTGCTCCAGTTTTAAAGAAAACAGAAATTGCTGAGAAACACAGAATATCACTAGGATATGATTAGGTTCTGGATATTCATGATTTGTGTGATTAATGGAATTATTTTTTATTTTGGCAGCAGTGCTAATATCATGTATTAGTTAATGGAATTGCTCCCAGAATGAAGAAGTTGGGGAATATGATCCTGAGAATCTGGATTATCATCTATAAAGTGTAGTCTAGTGGTTATGAGCAAATTGAACTATTTTGTTTTCTACACAAAAGGTCCATTGAAAATTCTTACACTGTTTCTGACTTGCTCTCATGTTACACAAATTACCTCTAGCAATTTTTTTAAAATCTTCAATTTTAGAGCTTTAAGCAGCCACACCATGTTGTAAGCCTAAGTGTAAATGGATTAATTGTTGTACCAAATTTGTACCAAAACCAAAGGGGGCACAGTGTGCCAGCTGGTACAAAACCAAAAGATGGAAGAAAAAAACTATTTTCCTTTTAATGTGAGGTGACCTGAAGAGAAATTACATTTGTGCCTTTTATTTGCTTTTGGCTTTGACAGCCATGAAGTTCCCAGTGTAGTTCACTGATTTCTGAAACCAAATGTAATTGTCCAGCTTGGCTGCCTCCTTGTTTTGTTGCTAGATGCTGAGTGTAGGGTCTTCATCAATAAGGCAGATGACAAAATAGTGGGCTTGCATGACCTGTTTTAAGTAGCAGTTAAGAAAACTGTGTATTTGTGAATAAATTGGAGTTTGTGTCTAAACTGAACAGAAAATATTCATCTCTCAGGTAAGTCTTGCAGTTACATTGTTAGCTCCTGGGCTGGGAATGGCCTCCAGAGAAGATGGCACTCTGTGAGGGTTCACTTGCTGGGATGTGGCACACAAATTCCCCTCTCCCATTTTCCCTGGAGTGTGCTGCACAGTGAGGCTGCAGATAGGCTGGAGCAGGTACTGATGGGCATTTGTGATGGAGAGGCACAAAGAGGTGCTGATCTTGGATGAGACATGAAGATATTGTTATAATGTATTAAGTCAAAGTTTTGTTATGCTTAAAGCTCTGCAGAAGGTGATGAATGCCCCTGGTCCTTATTCAAACTTAAAGATAATATTGCTTGACTGGAAGAAATTTGTGACTGAGCCATGCTAGAACAATATATCCACCAACTATATTCAGCCTGATGAAGAGAGGTTTTTCCTTCATCTCTTATGGAAAGGAAAACATTGAAAAACTTATGGCTCTTTTGTTGCTCCTGAAATATGTAGGGTACAGTTTCCATTTGATTTAAATCCTTTAAGTCAGGCTCATATTTTGAAAAATATTAATGCTAAATATATAGAACAGTGACACCAGTGCAGTTAAATTGCTGATGAAATAATAATGCATTTATTTCAGTGTTCTCTCATGAGGCAGCAGTGCCTTGAAATAATATATGTACTAACATGTGGCACAGAAAAAATCTGTAAAGAACCTGCAAGAAATTAATTTCTCTACTTTTTATTTATTCTGTACTTGATACATGGCTATTTTTGTGTAATAGAGTATAGCATTAAATTTAAAAAGTATTTAAATGTATGCTAAAACTTTAAACTATTGAGTAGTCCTATATCTTCAAGAAAACACTTAAGGTTTAACTTTAACTAATTAAACATAAATACCCAGAAGAAATATTTCACAGAGAATGTTTTACTTCTATTTTAGATTACATAAGTGAATTTTCTCATGCTATAGGGTAATAATTAAATGTCCAAGTTGCTGTTTAATTAGGAAAGGAGTCAGTGCAAATACAGTTGTGGTCATATTGTATGTCAACTCTCAAAATGAATGACTCACAGGAGTGTTCTTTTTTGTTTTACAGGGTTTACCTTTTTTGCTATTGGAGTGGCTGATGCTGACTATTCAGAGTTAGTTAATATTGGCAGCAAGCCCAGTGAAAGACATGTCTTCTTCGTGGATGACTTTGATGCCTTTACAAAGATTGAAGATGAGCTGATCACTTTTGTTTGTGAAACTGCATCAGCAAGTTAGCCATTTTGATTTATGTTTGTTTCTAAAATAACTGTAAATACTGGGGAGATTGTAACTATTAATTTTGTATCAAGACAAAGTCTTGATCTTTTTAAGATAATTTACTACTGACTTTATAATTCTAACATATTTCCGCAGAAGATAAGGGAAATGAAGGTTTTGTGACTTCAAAATAATTAATGGTTGTTTCTATAAAGCCAGAATATAGCCACTGGTTGTCAAAAACTCATTTCAGATGTTGTTGACATTTCAGAATCATAAAAGATAATTTTATTTTATTTTCTAGTCTACTTTAACCCTCTGTAAGAGTACTGCTAGCTGCATTCTTTCTTATTCAAGTCACATGGTTTATTTATTAATAGAGATCCAATCATTAACGTTTTTGTTACGAAAGTAGATGAGTTGTAGCCTAAGGAAAAGCATGAAACACACTCGAATTCTGAAATCTGTGAGAAAACCACACTTCCATCTCTTTATGAAAATTAAGGAATAGACATTCCAGAGCAACACTTAATGATTATTGGTCATTCATTCACATGCTTTTAGGTGTGTGCCCACAATGTATTTCCTTTTGTATAAGCCAAGAAGCAGGCACTGATGTGGCTGACATGAACTATTTGTGATTGTAAGGAGTCCTTGTGCACAGGGCTGTGAGTTTTCATGAGACTCTGAATTGTCAGAGCTGGTAAGCTAAAAGGATGTGGCTTGTGAGCCACCAGTTCTGAGATTTTGACCATGAGCTCTACTTTCAATGGTAGAGAGAATGTTAAACATTGACAATTTTCAACAGTATCCTTTATTGGTCACTTGTGCTTGTTTCCTAGAAGTGATCTTCAAATGTGAGTATCCTGGGGCGCCATATTTGGTTGATATGCTGCTTTAGGCTTGTTGATTTCCCAGGGCACCTTTCCTGAAATATATTAGTGACCTTTCTTCCCTGCCAAAAGAAATGTATAAATCAGATTTGCAGCTATTAAAAATGTGAGTACACATCTTAGGGATTGTTCTGGTTTCTCTTGCTCATGGAAACTATTGTGGAGTTTCAGGTACAGGGAATGTCTGCTGCAGTACTTGAACTTGAGATGGGTTAGGCTGGAAAAGCTCACAGAGAATTAGGGAACACTTGGTTAAATCCCCATATAAGACAAACTTTATTTTATGCAAGAGGCAACGAGTTTGTTACTTTTCTTCCCAACAAATTTGAAATTGCTGAAGAGATTGTGAAGGCAGGTTTATAGGGAGGATTAGACAAATTAATGGACAAGAAATCCATACAAATATATTATATGGAGCACACAGGGAGCACTCCTTAATATATTTGCTACAACCCTTGGGGATCCTGAGAAGCATTGACAGAATGGAGTAGGAAGTGGCCAGGTATGCCTGTCCTTCCTACCCAGCCTCCTTTTGCTGCTCTTGGGGGTAGAGTGCTGAGTTTAAGTCTGAGTGCATGACTGTTCTGACTCAGTGGGACATCTCTTGTAGTCTTAAATATATCTCTTTTTCCTTTTCAGCCTGCCCACTGGTAGTTAAAGATGGCAATAATTTTGCAGGTACAGTATTTTTGTGTTCATTTTTGTTTCTGATTTATGGAATCATTTTCATTACATTATTTTCACAGTATTAGGCAATACATTTCCCTTCATGCTAACAGGCAATGGAACTCTTAGATACAATTAGCAATGTCTTTTTTTGTATCCTCTGATGCAGTATTAATTTAAATTAATAAAATATGCCATTTTATATCTTCCAGGATTTAAAATGATGGAAATGTTTGGTTTGGTTGAAAAGGAGTTTTCATCTGTGGAAGGGGTTTCCATGGAACCTGGTACATTTAATGTTTTCCCATGTTACAGACTACACAAGGATGCTCTGGTATCCCAGCCTACCAAGTATGTATTCACATATAAATACTCAAAAACCACATGAAGATAATCTTCTAGTGCAGGCAATTATTCATTTCTGGGACTATTATTTTTAAGTCAGAAGTGCAGAGGTGCTAATGTATATCTGTGATATACTGATGAATAGGAAAACTGTTTGGTGCTCTGACCCTTCAATCAGTTTAATTCAAAAATAACAATTGTAGATAAAAGTAGGTAAGCCCAGTGGCTATTTTGGTTTTCCCACGAGCCTGTTTCAGGCTTGTGTCTGTGTAACACCTGGCAACTTCATGCAGGCCCATGTCTGGGCAGATTCCAGTCTGCAGCACTTTGTGAAGAGTGCCTCTGGAATGCAGGTTGAAGTCTCAGAGAGTTCAGCATGTCCTTGAAGCAAGGGTCAGAATGAGAACCTGCTTCAGCTGTTCCTCAGCCATTTCTATGCAGTCTGTGTCCAGCCATTGGTTACAAGGGAAGATTATCACCCTTATGTTGAAGTGGGTCTGTGTGAACCCCATCTAGTACCTGCCTGGGAGGGAGGCAGGACATCTTTTAGTCGCAGGGACTGTGTCTTGGGAGGGTTATGGAGGAGGCTATGAAGAATCCCCTGACTGAATGACTTTTACAGTCATTCCTCAGAGAGGAAGTCATGGAAATCCTCTTTCTTGTATAAACAGTGTCTGTGTTGGGTTCTTCTCAGTCCAAACCCCCACTCCATTTTAAGTAGCACGAGAGAGAAGCAGTGGCTCTGATTACACTGGGGAGGGTTAATGAAAAATATTATTTACCTAAGATAAATAAGAAAGAAAAACAGTGAGAAATTGAAGGTTTATATTAGGTATCATCAGAGTGTGTGATTGCCCTGTTGTGTCCCAGTTGGAGCTGTACTTCCTGGTGCTGTCTCCCATTCTCCTTGTTTTGTTTCCTCCTGGGCCCTGATGGACTGAAATGCCAAGGGATTAACATTTCTTACTTCTTTTTCCCTTTCTGCTTCTTTCTAATTTGATCTGCTGCCTTTATATGCTATTCTCTAGCTGCCCCCCCAGCCCAGTCTTACTGCTTCATTAGACTTTCACCCCTTTTCATGGTTCAGAGAACACCTTTCTCTTGATGATCCACAGGTATGTCTGAAAAATACCCCTTGGCTTTGTCACTTCATCTGTGCACTGAATGCCATTAATTTTATTCTCCTTTTTGAGTTCTGTTTCCCCAGACCTTCTATTTAACGCACCCTGCTTATTGAATTGGCTTTCATTCTGTACAATGGACACACTGTAAAGCCTTTTTTCTTTTATCTATTGAGTGTCCCCTCTTTCTCTATGGGAAATGGGCAGTGTAACATCACATCTGATCATCTACTGACACTGTGCAGAATATATTGATAATATATCATGTTAAATCTCTTTTCAGCATGATTCATACTATGTGCCAGAAACACTTAAAAAGGAATGCATCATGCTTGGGGAAAATAAATTGTTTGAATAACTCTTGAGACTTCTTTCAGATCCCCTTACTGTGATTTTAAGGAATCAGACTAATTAACATTTAACATACATTCAGTTGTCTCAGATGCTTGTCCAAATGTTTCACTTTGGGATTTGACAACAAAATATTAAATTCAACTTGAAGTAAGATAATAATGAATTTTTGGAAATTACATAAAATAAAGTACTTTTATATCATAAACTTCCTCTTCTGCATAAATTCTAGGAAACCAGATTGTATTTCAGTATGTGGTCTTTTCTGACTTCACTTTCTTTTGTATTGGCTTTGAAATGTATAAACTCCATTCTCTATATTTTATAAAGCTTCCTATAACAGTCTTGTCACTCCTAATTTTAATCCATTTATAATGGTTTAATGACAAAGGACATGTCTATCGAGACTGGTCTTCCAAGCAATTTCCATTGTCTCTTTAATCAGACAATTTCAAAGGTCTCGAGAGTGGCTATTGTTTTTTAAAAGCTTTAAATATAATTCATTTCAGCTTTACTTCCTGACCTCTGATTTGATCTTCAAATTATAAAAGAAAAGTTAAATTTTAAGGTCAATTTTGTAAATTTCAAGGGAGACAATAACTTCTACTTTCTTCATAAGCATTCTTTCAGAGTTATCAAGTTGAGTAGGTTTTATAGACACTTATATCACTTCTCAGTCTTGATTTATAAGGGAATATACAAAGTAATAGAAAGCATGCTCGCCTAAATTCTGATGAGTAAATCACTAGTTTAAATGTTGTTTCAGTTTCAAAGACTGATTATTTCTCTCACAGGTATTTGCATCCTGAAGGTCTCCCTTCTGATTACACCATCACATTTCTCTTTCGGGTACTGCCGGACACGCCACAGGAGCCGTTTGCTCTGTGGGAGATTTTGAACGAAGCATATGAACCACTGGTTGGAGTTATTTTAGATAGTATGTGTTTTGTGTTTTATCAGTGATCTTAACTGTGCAAATTATTAATTCTTTGTCTAGTTTTATTATTGCCAGTGTTTCAATCTGCTACTAGAACAACCACGAGAATCTGGCGGGGAGAATCCCTAATGCATGGATTTTAGGTTCAATTTAACTGAGTTTAATTTGGAGTTAGAGTCAAAATTTGAGTTAACTGCTTTAAACTGGATTCCAAGGATCTATACTAGATGCAATTTGATGTGAGATACTCATCTGCTTTTAAGATTTCCAGTGCTTTGAGTCTGATTCTGATCAAATCTGTCTTGATCTAAGCCAGTGGTACTGGGAGCATATGTAGAGGAAATGCAGTCTGGTGAAAAGAAGAGCTAGAACCACAGATATGAACTCTTGATGGCTCTTCATTTCTGCTTGGTTTTACTTTCACAATTTTGAAACAGGGATTATAATTTATAAGGTTTTACTGTTGAGAAGATGAAGCTACTGTGATACCGGTTCTTGATATCTGCCAGTCTGTCACCTTGAAATAGGTGGGAATTGGGCATTTAGCCAACTTGAGGAAGGGTTTTTCTCATCCAACTCTCACAGAGAATGAATGAGAGAGTAAAACCAGGTAGACATGGGTGAGGTAGTCTCAGAACTGCTGGTCCATCCTTCCTGTCAAACCAGGAAAGAGCATTTCTCTGATATAACTTGTTACTTGCCGGTCAGTGTTTATGAATGTTTATGAATGTGTTTTACTAACATTTGAGCTGTCATATTTGGTCTTCTTTGTTAAATGCAAATTGACTCTTTCAAATTTTGTATCAGGACTTTTCTCTAACACAGAGCCCTTAATTTTGATCTCACACAGATGGTGGAAAAACTCTGACTTTCTTTAACTATGACTACAAAGGAGATTTTCAAACTGTAACTTTTGAAGGTCCTGAAATAAGGAAGATATTTTATGGGAGTTTTCATAAGGTTAGTAATGATAATAGGGGAAAAAAAGCACTCTGAATAAAAACTTGTGAGTTTTTTGTGTTTCAAAATCATGTTTCATGAGATCAGTTACTGCCAAAAAAAGTGTATTTTGCATCAACTACCTTACTGTCATATGTCTCTTTGCAGTATTAGATTAACATTAAACAAATCATAGGTTTTACCATGAAGCTGATGTGTTAAATTTTCATGTCATACTTTTCGCTTGTGTTTTAGAGTTCATTTAAAAATACATATCTTGAAAAGTAATTTAGAAATAAATCAGCTTTTCCTTTTAAGATTTGGATTGGCAGTGTCACTCAAAATAAAATGTCCAGAAAAAAAATCGTTTTTTCATCAGTTGTAATTTTAAAATGTATTTTAAGAGCTATGCCACAGTGAACTTTCTTTTGTTATTTGAGAACTTTTAACATTCTTTCTGAAAGCAGGTGAAGCAGCACTGGGATTGTAGCACCCATTTATGGTAGAGGGTAATTTTGTCATTGACTTTTTTCCTGATGTTTGGATCTTTCCGAAACAAGACAAACAAACGAAAGCCCTGAGAGTTTGCTCATGACAGGATATTTGTAGCTAGTCCTCCCTACTGGGAGTGTCTCTGCTGCATCAGTGAGGGACAACAGAGTGCGATCAAGGCAGAAGGAAAGAATTTGTTTATTGTGCTCTGCTTCCTGTGCTGCATTTGTTGTGATTTGATTTTTTCAGTGTAAAAACTTCATTGTGGCAGCTTTGTCTGTCAATATATAATTTACAAACTAAATTTTACTGCTTTGTTTTGGCTTTTGCAAGTGGCTGGCTATAATGGCTGTAATGGTGAAATTCAATGCTCTATATGAGGAATGACCACATAAATCAAAGGTTCTGTGGGGTCTGAGTGGTAAATGAACATTGTGCAGATCTTCTGTTGGGACAAATTATTTATTTATTGAATAAATTATGTAAGTTGCCAATTTCTTTGCAGATGTTCCAGAAGTAGAAAAATAAACTAAATTCATTCAACAGTTTACAATCATAGAATAATTCAGGTTGAAGGGACCCCTAGAGGTTATCTAGGTTATTTGCTTTGGAGTTTCATTAGCAAACATAGAGTTAGGAGATCATTTCAAAAATGCCCCCCTTTTCCCTAGGAAAGAGCACATTTATATCATGCATTCCTTTGTGTGTTTAAAGCATCTTCTCTTTTGCTCAGCTGCATGTTGTTATCAGCAAGACCACAGCCAAGATAATTATTGACTGCAAGGAAGTGGGTGAGAAGACCATTAATGCAGCAGGGAATATTAGTTCTGATGGCATAGAAGTGCTGGGGAGGATGGTGAGATCCAGGGGACCAAGGGAAAATTCTGCACCGGTGAGTGGAACAGCAACAACTCTTTCTAACACTTAAAATATCCTAAAAAAATCAATTGTTTGGGAACTTTGCAGTTAGTTTTAACTTGAAGCCAAGTGAATTCATTTTAAATAGTAAAGACCCAGCATTTCAGAAATTCTGCAAAAGCCTGTAATAGTTGTCAATTTGGGCAAAATCTGGTTTTTATTATTTTAATAAATAAAATAATAAGATCATTATTGTTGAAATTTTATTCTCAAAAACATATGTAAACACAGTTGATACATTCAGATATTACTTGTGTTGCAAAAATAATTACATACAGTAATGTCATGTATAACTCCTTTGCCTGGAATTATTTAAACTTTGGTTTTTAAAATTTTTTGTAATTATTCCCCATGTCTGTTATTCCCTCTGATTCTTTGTCTGCCCCTTAATTCTCTGTCTGTTCACTAAAAATTTGAACTGTTTTGGCACAGACTGTCCCCAAAAGCTCCCATCTAAGTATACCTGGCTTACCTAGCTCTTTTATAATATAGGACATTTTAAGAGAGAAAAGTCTCCCCTCTCCCCCAGTTTAAGTGCTCATTCATTCCTCTGAAATTATTCTCCTAGAAGCAGTAACTGATTATTCTTTCTGCTTGACAACCAATGCATGTCTTTCAGTTTTTTGTTTTGTTTGGGGGGTTTTGACTTTTTTTGTGCATGGTAGTGTTTGCTAATTTTCCTTGAACTTTCTTGACCCTAGAATGAGTTTAGCAGAAAATGTGAACCTTGAACCAAGGATTGACTTGAATAGGAATGAGGTTTCAAATATGTATTTACTTGTTAATATATGAAAATACTCTTGTTTAGTAAAAAATAAGCCCTCAGAATATGTCTCTGTGTGAAAAGAAAGAGCTTTTAGGGCCCAAATTGATGGAAAATAATTATATGAAGCCTGGAAAGACAATTACACAGAGAAACCTTTGTAGGCACGTTCCAATAGAAACACAAAAAGGCAGACTTAGGAAATCTTGGAATTAGAGAAGCCTTTGTAAAGAAGTGGAAAGAAATGTGTCTTTTGTTAGAACCTAGGAATCTATTAAAAAAAAAAATCAGACTGCCCGCTCACTGAAAAATTTGATTTTTTTCAAATGAACTGTAAAGCTGATGTAAGATTAGCAATGTGTAGATGAAGATTAAAATTCTTTAGCAGGGTTAAGGTGTCTTCTGGTATTACCATATATACCAAATTAGAAACAAATCAAGAAAGCACCCAAATGCCATCCTCTGAAGTCTCCATTCTGCACAATTTATTAATATTGAGCAGTACTTCTTTAAATAGTCACACTTAAGACACAAATGAGTTGATTTCCTGCTCTAAAAGACATCAAAGATATCTAGTAGGAGGCAGGATAGAGGTTCTCAGAACAGCTACTAGATTAGTAGAGCTCTTAGTTTTAGACATGCTTATTACATAAAATAAAAGTAAGCAGGCAGTTTGGAACAAAATTGTGGATGTTTTGTTCTAATTGTATTCACATGGAACATGTTTAACATTCTTGGAATGTTTTTAGTGTATTTTAAATATAAATCAATACAGAGCAGTCGTTTGAATTTTGCCAGACATTTCAATTTTGAGGAAATATAATTGTACCAGAGTTTTTTTTCCCATCAATATATACAGTGTGCAATGGTAAAATGAACAGATAGATAGATAGATAGATAGACAGACAGACAGATTGATCAAACAGAGGATTAGGCTCGAGGTGCCAAACCCTTTTAACACTCCTGAATGAGTCATCTCAGGATTGTATTGTAGCCAGAGCAATGAAACCTGACTGGGACCTGCAGCAAGTAATGTTTTCTATTCCTTCAGTGGGATTTAATAAAAAGTCCAACTTTAAAACATTATCTACAGTTCACAGACCTCCTCTTTATTGATGTTTCCTCCTCTTTGAACCTTGTTTGCTTGCATATATATGTACTGTTAATAGTATTTTCTAACGTGGTCTGTTGGGAAATTTGCAGAGCTGTAGCCTGGTTAGACGAGGATTTTTCCACCTTAGTGATTCTGCTTGTGGGGCTGGATATTTAGAAAGCAAAATCACTATAAATGCAAAGACTTATGAATAAATGTTTAAGAGTAGCAAAGAAAGCTTTGTTCTGGATTTTAACTTGAGTCAGAACAACCCACATAATGGTTTTGAAAAAGAATACTGAGTCATCCAACATTCGGTTGGTGAATACAGCATTTCAGAAAATGTCTGTTTGCTCTTTAATTTACACCAACAGACTTTATTCCTATTGTCCAAATTGCCTAGTCCAGACAAAATGAATACATGTACATACCTATCTATAAATTTTGTCCTACCATTGATCAGGATAATAGAATAGCTCAGGATGGACTGAGTTATGGAAAAAAATGGAAATACAACTTCTGAACCTAAGGTGCTCTCTATGGAACCAGCTCTGGTCTTGCCGCACCCCATTTCTGGGATGAGTGATTTGCTTAAGAGCAATATCATGCAAATGCTCAGGTATTCTGTGTCCCAGAGCAGTGTGTGCCTGCACTTTTGTCTGCTGCTGCACTGTGAGGCCTCCTGGAGTTAGGAGCTTAGGGATGTGCAGCAAAGAGGGAGACTAAGTGGCTCCCCATGCAGCCAGCTTCCATTTGACTCGGACATGGACACAGACTTGCTGGACCCAGGGTGGTTCTCCATGGAGCCAAACTGCGAGTTCAAATGCTGCCTTCATGCTGCACTTCAGCTGTCTGAGGTGTTTTGCGTGGTGCCAGCTCATTGTGTCTGCATCTGTAGTACAGCAAATCCACAAACCAGCTAATCTGCTGGCCGGTGAGGAGAATGTCTATTTATATGAAAGTATGCCTTTATTTAAAATATAATATTTGACTTTTATAAGGAAAAAAATGAGGCAAGACCAAAGGTGCACATATGTAGTTAATTTTAACAGCTTTAGAAGCAATGCAGTCATAAGAAAATTTTAAAATTCATTCCTCTGTTCTGATCTTAAAATAATGCCACTGAAAATAATGGGAACAAACCCAGCATTCTGTCTTTACCAGTTCCTCAAATTTTTTAACATGTGGGGTTAATTTAATGGGATGTTCTGTTCCATACCATTCCGTATTCAGTATGCACATAAACAAGGCATGGAAAAAGAATAGAAATAGTAACAGAAGAAAGCTTCATCTCTGTATACCCCTTTGTTCAGAGAGGGCTGTAAAGGAGATAATTGGTTTTACCATTGAGTCCTATTTAGTATATTGTTTCTGAATATCAAGCAGCCACTATTTTTAGCATGTGTGTGTGTTCTTGCAGATTAAATTCTTGTCCAAACCATGTTCCCAGACCTGTGATGGGAATTTTCTTTTTTGCCCAATATTGTCACGTGGTGAGCAAGCTTTTCCCCATTCTTAAGCTATCATTGCCTGGGGATAATACAGATAAGAGAGGGCATATTCTAAAATAAAATTAAACTGGAAAAATGAGAAATATTATTTGTGGCTCAGGTCCAGTGTAAGTAATAGTCTACAGAAGACCTTGTCCCAGATAAAATCTGAAGAGCAGACCAGAGGGTTAAGAGGAGTTATTCAGAGAAGCCAAACTCTCTTTCGTCTAACTCTTGATGTCTTTTTTGCTATAAAAAGATACTGGAAGACACCATTGGGCAAAATAAGGAATTTAATCAAGGACTGGGGGAAAATTCAACAAATGCATGCAGCATTTAACCTTGAACAGCTTTGCTCAATTCATATAATGTCTGATAGTTCAGATGAGTTGGTTGGACACACATTTGGTCTAAGCAGTGGATTTACCATTTAAATGTGGTATTTGTGTCAAAAGCCTTTGTCTAATCTGAGTGCTTGAATCAAGTTGGCTTTGTTTGCTGATGGCTCCATTTTGCACTGATCTTACATCTAACAGTCATATTGTACACCACCTTTGTTTTGAAACAGCTGCAGTTACAGATGTTTGACATTATTTGTGCTACCTCATGGGCCAATCGAGACAAATGCTGTGAACTTCCTGGCTTGGTAAGAAACCTCTTTCAATAAGTGTAGAATTTACCTTTTATTTTCTACTTTGTTGAGAAAATGTTTTATTTGGAATGGATGCTTAAAAGTTTTCTAAAAAGCCCATCTCTACTTGGTTTACTTGTCCTATTGAAAGTCAATTAGATGTATTTTTCTAAATCAAGTGGGTGCTTTTGAGTACTGTCTTAGACTGTACTAAATACTATGTCTTAGACTGATAAAATACCCAGCATTTGAAGTTCTGTGCATCATTCTTCTCCTATCTTAACCTTTTCATAGAGAGATGAGGAAAATTGTCCTGCCCTTCCTCATGCTTGTTCCTGTTCAGAAGCCAACAAGGGTCCCCTTGGACCTCCTGGACCACCGGTAAGGTTTTATTCAGCTTTGTAGTGAACTGTACCAAATTGTCCACCGGCCACCTTTATTATTTTATACTGTGAATATACTGAAATTGTATGACTAATAAGGTTAAATTACACTTACAAATACTGGTAAAGAGATAAAATTCTATTCAGTTTATAATGAAGATGCTATGAATTATATAAAGAAATATTATGCTGAAGCAGTGGGGGTATTCTTTAGACCTGGAACCCTTTTATTTGTCTGTAGCATTAGATACCTCATAGGTAGTGCCATTTATTTTCAAATTTTTAATCACCTCTTTCTGTCTACTCTAGCAGATGTGTATTAAATATAGCTTGGAGTTTAGATTTCTGAAATGCTCAGTTTACAGAATTCTTACCAATTAAAAATATGGAACATGACAATGCCACTTGTGTAGTTTGTGATGAAAGAAGACTTTTCTGTCTTAAAAGCCCTACCTAAGTAGAACTGGAAGTACAGGTTCTTCTGAGAGTTCTTAAAGGCAGAGAGGTACCCAAGAGCTGTGAAGGGAAGAAATAATGAAATAATCTGCCTTTGTGGAAAGTTGAATTTAATTTTTTTTAATCTCTCCAGTGAATGATGAAATGCACACCGTTACAACTTTTACATATGCCTAGTGGTGTCATTTTGATGGCAATCATTAATAGTTTGCTGTGTAGGTGTTAAGTACGTGTGTGTCAAAGTTCCTTGTGTGGAACTAGATAGTCTCTTGCAGAAAACAGTTATTTAACTTTCCCTCTGTGTCAGTGTAGTATCTTAGATGGAATAAATCTCCTTTCTCTTTATTGACTTGTGGAAACTCAGACAATTAGACCAAATATTGGAGATTCAAACCCACTAAGTTTTGAGAACTCAATCTTGCATCCCAAGGCTGATTTTTATCAATTTAGAAAGGCTCTGTGATGGTCCATTATTGATTTGGTTTAACAAGAATCCTGACTTAGAGATTTGTTGAATGGCCATGGATTTTTTTCTGTTACAACTAGATAAGTGTGATTGGTATCTTAGGGCTGCTTGCTGAGTGAGTTTGAGATGAGGCTGTCTTGTGAAAAGCTTGAACTGCATATTTCTTGGCTCATACTGTGTCCCAGATGCACCAAGGGCATGTTTTTAAATTAGAGAGCCAGGGAAGAAAGTGAGGGAAAATGTTTTTGGTGTTAAAGTGCACAAATTGCATGAGATGCATGTTTAACAACAAAACTGACTTGCACATAAGGCCTTCAGATTGTAGGTCCTAGCTGACATTATTCCTCCTGACAACTCAGAGGGTAGTCTTTCTGCAAGAACTGTTTTTCAAGCTCTGGTACAAAAAGCTGGAAAGAAATTCAAGAGAAATTCACTTAAGAGCTGCATCTTGAACAAGGAGAAATTATCCTATTCTCCTATTTGAATACAGATCATTAAATAAGTATGGATGAAAGTTTTAATTCCCACATTTTAGCATCCAGTTTTTGTTCTGTAAAAAATGGGATAAATCACATAAAAATGTCACTTAAATTGAGTAGTTTGACCACATTTCACAGTAAAATGAAAAATGTTTGAAAATTATTTGACTGGAAGGATGTCTATTACTATAGTTCAAAAGATATATGGATCAGGAATTGCTAAGGCTTAACCCAGTAGTAAAATAATGTACTTCTATATATTACATTTAGAATTAACCATGTTTTGAATAGCATAGTGCCAGGCAAGAGGAAGCTTAAAATGAAGCAGAAAAATCACTGCCAAGGCAGGGAAATATGTGATTCTGGAGCTCAGCCTGTTGTAAGTGATGCTTTTTTACCAGACAGTTAGATGGTAGAGCTCTGCAAAAAGGAAAGAAAAATTAAAAAAAAATTCAGGGCCTATGAAAAAAGCAGAGCAAAAAGAATAAAGTCACTGTTCATCTCTGCGCCAACCAAAAGTCAGAAAGTCATATGTGCTATGTCTGGTCAGGAGAGCTCCAAGTCATTAAAATGTCATGTGACTTTTCTCCAAGCCAAGGATTCTTCTGTTTAAGAGATCAGGATCCTACCATGTAGCCAGTTTTAGACATTAGGCTAAAAACACTCCAAATAAAATGCTTCCATTTGTTTGGGACAGTAACTCTAGAAAGAATGTTTAACTTTTTAGAAAATGCATCACTTCAGGTAAGATGTTGTTTAGAGTTAAGGTTATCTGGCAATTTTCATCATGGAATACTGTTTTCATGGCTTCATTTTGGCAGAATTTGATCCTGCTGTCTGAAGTTCCTCACACAAAGTAAAAAATGAGATATCATGTAAAACTAATGCCTGCATTTGAAAGGAATGCTGCAGAATTGAAGAAGGTGAAGGAGACAAAATTGTTGAAGAATTGGACAAGTTTAATTGCCAAAAAAAAAGCTTTCAGTGCTTCATAGGTTTTGACTGTTAAAAAGAAATGAGGAGGTCTTGTATTTGCAGGGTTCCCAGATGAAGGCAGGAATGAAGCATCTGGCTCCATGCTCTTAGAAGGCTAATTTAATATTTTAAGATACTATGTTAAAATAAAGAATTCTATACTAAACTACACTAAAGAATAGAGAAAGGATACTTACAGAAGCAAGTGTGCTAAAAGATACTACTAATAAACTCGTGACTCTTCCAGAGCCTCAACACAGCTTGGCCGTGATTGGCCATTAAGTGTAAGCAATTCACACAAAACCAATAAGGTAAACCATCTCCAACTACATTCCAAAGCAGCAAAACACAGGAGAAGCAAATGAGATAATATTGTTTTCCTTTTTCTCTGAGGCTTCTCAGCTTCCCAGGAGAAGAATCCTGGCAAGGGGATTTTTCCAGAAAATATGACAGTGAAAAGGAGGTGTCTTGATAACAGTAGATTAAGACCCATTTCTGGAAGAAAGCACTGGCTACTAAGAAGTTATTAAAAATAAGAGAAGGCATAACAAGAATTTTTGGCCAGAAAAAAAACACCAAAAAACCCCAAAAAACTGAAATTGATCACACAGGCTTAGTAGTGCTGGGGCATAACCACCAAAATAAGTTTATGAAAAAAATGAGGGGCCTCTTCTGATGTTTTCATCTTAAATAAATGCTCTTCTGGAAATTGTGCTTTTACCAAGAAAGGTTACTGGGTTGGACATGAACAAGTATACCAACAGTTGTCCAACATGGACAAGTGTGCCAACTTCAGCATGAATCCAAAAGTACATCATTTAATGGCTCAGCATCAGGCTATTTTTAAGCATATATTCTTAGTAAAAATACAATCTATTTATGAGAACAAAATGGGAGAAAGCTGTGTGTTTATGTTAAAAAGTTGCAGTCATTGTGCTGAGGAATTTTTAATCTCAGAGTAAGGCAGAGGAAGGAGAAAGGACAGCAGATTGGAATGCAGAAATATGAGTATGTGTAATTTTGCAACTGGAAATTGGAACTTGGTTCCATGGAGAGCATGGGATGAGATTTTAGGGTCAGAGCTAGCCGTGGTGGAATGAGTTGTGGCCATGGAGAGGTGGGATGGAAGAAAGAAGCCTGAGGGAGCTGGGAGAGGTAATGGAAAATTGTTCTGTGATTATATGTGAAGACCATGTCATGGCACCTTCATTGAAGGGCAATAGTACGCTGGGATTTCCAGATATTTCTGTTATTTCTTCTATTTAAAGTCTCATAGATACTGCATATAAGCATATTTTCTATTCTTATTGCTTTAACTGCTGTTGTTGTAAGTACTTACTGTAGCCCCTAAAGAGTTCTATTCAACTATGGTGTCTAGTTGTACAAGGTCCTTTATGAGTACAATGATAGGCAGAATACCTGTAAAGCTCATATTCCAAGAGATTAGGCAATATATTCAGATGGGAGAAGAGGGAAACTGATGTGAAAAAGAAGTTATTTATGGTGTCCTAGAACAGAAAGCACATGTAGATGCTGTTGCAAAACACATTCATGGCAGCCATCCACAGATATATGGTACTCCAGTGTCTCAGATGATACGAATAAAGAAGGCTAAAGTTGGTTAATAAACGATGAGCAGATGTAGGTATTGCTGAAGAAAGCAAAAAAGAGAAATATGTCCATTAGAGCATTTTACCTAAGAATAGCTCCAAATTAAACCATGGTGTAGATCTAGTAGGGTCTGGAGTTGTCCTTGCTGAAAACTGTCCCTAAGTCATTAGAATGACAGAATTATAGAACCGTTTATGTTGGAAAAGACCTTCAAGATGATTGAGTCCAGCCGTTAACCCAGTACTGCCAAGTCTGTCACTAAACCATGTCCCCAAGTGTCTGCCACATCAACATGTTTTTTTAACAGCTCTGGGGATGGTGACTCCACCATGTCCCTAGGCAGCCTGTTCTAAAGCTTGACAACCCTTTCTGTGAAGAAATTTTTCATAATATCCAATGGAAACCTCCCACAGTTCAACTTGAGGCCACTTCCTCTCACCCTGTGGCTGTTACCTGGCAGTAGAGCCTGACCCCCACCTGGCTACAGCCTCCTTCAGGGAGTTGTAGAGTGACGAGGTCCCCTCTGAGCCTCTTTTTCTCCAGGCTAAACAACCCCAGCTCCCTCAGCTGCTCCTCATCAGACTTGTGCTCCAGACCCTTCCCCAGCTCTGTTGCCCTTCTCTGGATGTGCTCCAGCCCCTCAATGTCATTCTTGTGGTGAGGGGCCCAGAACTGGACACAGGATTTGAGATGTGGCCTCACCAGTGCTGAGTACAGGGGCCGTAGTCCGGCTGGCCACGCTGTATCTGATAAAGGCCAGAATGCTCTTGGCCTTTCTGGGAACTCAGCCTTTAACAATGTGATTTTGGTGAGAACAGACAGATGTGCAGGAGGTTTCAGCAACTGGAAGGGAACCCATGACCACATTTCCATCCATATCATAGCTTTCAGTGTTATTTTGATTCTTACGTAGTGTGCATTCTTGGCTCTAAGAAGTCACATCTGTGTTTAAATCTGTTCCTGTGCATGGCTACACTTCAGTATGTTCCCAGTTTAATTACTCCAGCGGAAGAATATCGACAGGATATTTACTGATTCTTGAATGCTGATTCAGGAACAGGAAGAATCTGTTTGGGCTTCTCTAGATTTAATTTCTGTTTGAGAGTTTTGGTTTTCAGTGAGTCCCGTGCTTGTGCTTTTCAGGGTGGCCCAGGTGTCAGAGGTGCCAAAGGTCATCGTGGTGATCCAGGTCCAAAGGTACTTTTTAAAGCGCTCTACATTTGACAGATGCATGGGTTCTTGGTTTATCTCTGCTGCATGGAAACCCTGAAATGAATTCCAGGTTGTCTCTGGCTTTTTTGAGGAAAAAGCATAGTGAAATGTCACTGGCATTTACTGTGTCTCTTTCCAAAACAATTACTTGTCCTATTTGTTCCTTGACAAAAGATATAAAATTCAGAATTCTGCTTTCACAGAATAAATAATCCTCTTTTTCTGTGTGTTTATAAAGAAACTAGACAGTTTTAAATTAAACCCTAACTGCTCAAATATCTTAACTCATATTTCAGATGTCTTTGAATCTATTGGCATTTAATTCTTCAAACAGAAGCTGCCTTTGTCCATATGATAAGAGTTTAACTTATGTCCTGTGCTACTTTAGGGACCAGATGGACCTCGAGGTGAAATTGGTGTTCCTGGACCGCAGGGACCTCCTGGACCACAAGGACCCAGTGGACTTTCTATTCAAGGGCTTCCAGTGAGACTTAAAAAATCAATAGGCATTTTTCTCTGATCTTTTAAACAGCAAATAGCTTAGACTAGACTGAAATAGCTTTTGGTGTTGTGATCAGAATCTGAATTTTAGTACTTGAGGTGAAATCACAGATGTGGGTTTGACCTCCAGTGAACGTGGGTTCAATGCCAGAATTTCTGGGTTTTTATTTTGAACAGAATTTTTAGTCATCTGAAAGTATTTGATTGCAGGTTGAATATGACCTGGGTATTAGCATTCAAGCCTGGATTCAAGGGAAAATAAATTGCGGTGGGGGTTGTGACATGGAAGTTGATCAAAATGTTAATATTTCCTCTTTTTCTGGCTGTACTGCTCATTGCAGATCAGTTCTGACTTGAAAGGTGTACCCAAGCAAGAACACCATATTCTCTGCCAAAATTAAGCAATACTATTCATTACATAATAAAATCTATCATCAGAGGAAGTGATTAGGACTGGATTTGCAAGGCTATTGTGAAATAAGTTACAGAATTTCATTATAAATAAACATACTTAGAATAATGAATCAGTAGCACTTATCTTGTTTCATACACTTCTCCAGTAGACGGGTACAGACAAGCCTAGAAAAGTAGTAATACATATATTACTTCCTGCTAGTTTATTTTTCCAAATTTACTACATTAAAATAAAATGTCATCCTTTTCCAGCCTATATGATACTAATGAAAAATATAATGGTTTACCAAAGCTGTATATTCTTGATTGTGTTGTCATAGAGAATAATAAGAATACTTTAATTATAAGAGCAGTTATTTAATAGAGAAATTTATTTTTTATAAAAAGTAACGTTTATTTATTATTTAGAAAAGTATATTCTTCTCATGCATATGTACCATAGAAATATGCCTAGTTTCCACAGTAAACCCATTTTTTCACCATTATTGGAGATACTGCTGAGGCCTGAAGTGAAACCAATTCCTTTAAAGGGAAAAAGAAAATTGCTACCTTTTTTTTGTAACAAAATGGCTATAGTTTTATCAGGTTACTTATGAAACCTTTTAAAATTAGGGTTTTTTAAAAATGTTTATAACTTCTACATTTGCATTTTTGCAAATAAGAGTCTTTTTGTTTGCTTTCAGAAAGAAACATAATTTGTTTTCTTACTGGTTTCCTTTGTTGTTTTTTGGGATTTTTTTAAGAAGCTGAAGGGAGCCATTAAAAACAGAAATGTAACCATGTATTTTGTTTGCTATGTGTGATTGTTTATTTGCAGGGGCCACCCGGTGAAAAGGGAGAGAAGGGAGATCTTGGTTTTCCTGGCCTGCAGGTATTCCCTATTGTACACCCTGTCACTGACTAAGTTTGAATGTTGAATTGGCACCATTGTGAGTTTAGGGCACATTTTACAAACTGATGAGAAATGTATTATTGGGGTGAATTTGAACAGGGGTTTAGAAAGAGGAGGAATCCAGGGTATGTTGGTGTGCAGCAGCTGATTCACTTGGGCCTGAAAAGCTGGTTACTTTCTTGTTTAATGCTGAGATTGTGCCTCTGTAGACTCAACATCTCTGCATTTTAATGATGTGTGTTTACCCATCTCTCATTTCACAGAAATACCTTCTTTACTGAATCTCTTCTATGGTGCCACCCATTATTGAGCTTCCTAGTTCCATTTATCCAAAACATGTCATACAGTTTCACTCAAAATTTTTTGGATTCTGTTAATTTGATCTCATAATTTTATCTCCTTTTATAATGCTTAGGGAGTCCCAGGAGCCTCAGGTTCACCAGGAAGAGATGGAGCTCAAGGTCAAAGGGTAAGCTAAAATGAGTATGTTTTACATGTGTTTTGTTCCCATTCCATAATGGAAATGTTTCCCAACATGGCTGATTTATTATAATGAATGCCACCTCTGTCCTTTCTGGAGTTCATCTCTCTGTGCCAATAGGCACAGGAGGATGGACATCCTTCTGTCTGGTGATGAGGGTTGAGATGTGTAATGGGAACCCTGCACGATGCCTGTGCTTTGTGCGTTTGGTAGAAGTAGATGTCACTTGAGTTCAGCATTGCCAATTAATCTCTTGGCTTATATATTTAAAATTAAATGGTTGTTAAATGGTGTATAATTAGTATGCAATTCAAGGCAATGATCTAAATTTGCTTTCTAGCTAAGTAATGAAACAGAGACAACTACAAGGAAATTTAACATTGAATGTAGAATATTTGCAGAAACAGTTGACATGAAAAAAAGGTGAAAAATATATAATAGCAAAATTTAGTCAACCTTATTCTGCTCCTGGTGTAACAACTGCAGATACTTACAGTCTGTCTAGGAGCCAGCAAAAGAAAATTAATTTTCATTTGTGCAGTTAAGCCTATAACTCCTCTCTCCTTGGGGAGACTTCTGTTTCATTATTTGTCAGATTCTGGAAAGTTATTGTTAGCATAGTACTAGATTTCTGTCTACAGCAGAAGTTCATTATGAAATATAACTTTTCAGTTTCATTTGAGCAAGATTTACATATTCATGATCCTTTTTTTGGAAATGTCAATGTAACTTGAACTTCAGAGAAATCTGGGAATTCTTTGATTTTCTGACCTTGTTATAAATAAACCCAAACCCTGTAGCAAAACATGTATCTGAACTCACTATTATGACTTTAAACATTGGCATAAACATATGTCTAGAAGTAATTCCACTGACGTTACTGTAGAATTTGGGAAATAGATAAGTGGGTTTTTTTTCCTCTAAAAATCAAGAAAAGAAAGGCATTTTATTAAAATAAAGATTTATGCGATATTATCATCAGATGAATAATCTAATTGGAGGAATAGCCTTTTCATGCCACCTGTTCATCTCCAGGTTAATAGAGACCTGGACCCTGATGAACATTTGGGTTTTTGCCATGTTCTGTTTGGTCTTGTTCCTGGACAAGTTGAGATGGTGCTAAACCTTGTCCAAGTGAGCTCTATGTGCCTCCTCCCCCTGCATTCCTCATCGTGAGGGATGTTGAGGTGCCTGCAGTTCAAGGAGAAAAGAATTCTGTGTTTTGATGTTATTCTGTAGCTGACCTCATACTTAGCAGAGGATGCCCTCAGCCATGCCTTGATGCCAGCCACCAGTTCAGAAGTGGTCTAGTTCTCCCATGTGGGAGTCACCAGGTTGTTGCCAAGATGGTATTCCAGAGAAAAGCCGAGGAAGATTAGTGCAGCAAAGGCTTTTGATACAGCTTGGAAAAGTCATATGGTGTTTATTCTGTAGAATACCCCACTGTTGTCTATAAAAAGGTAGGGCAATTACATAAATTGCCTGTTTTTATAGATACAGTTATAATGCTTTGTTTGTGTGTTCTCTTTCTTCTCTGCTATTAATCATGGGAGCTGGATAAACAGCCCAGAGCTCATAAAATTAGTTCTGTTAGCCTGGTATTGTCTCTGTGAGACCCTTATGCAATGTTGTCCAGCTGTAATTATTTCTCTGGCAACAAATAATTATGCTATACTGATTTTATGGTGTTGTAACTCATTTGATTCCTGTGAAGTTATGACAACATGAAATTACTTTTAATGGGCAAAGATCCAAACCAATTATTTCACCGCAGTCTCTTTGAAGACCCAGCACTTAAAAAAAGAGATAATTCTGAAGGGCATAACTGCAGCAGCAAAGGGGAACTGGAAAATTCCTGAGAAGTAAATTGCCTTTTTGTATAATGTTCTTTTTGTTGGGTTTCCTCCTGTTAGCCAAGATGCCAAACTGTTTTGCAAGTATTATACTACTAGAACTGAGATTTTCTGTGTTTTTCTTAGCTTAGTTATCCCTTCCTCTTTAGTATTTATTGATCTTTAAGTATTTTAATTATAGTGGTAGTAGTGCTGTAGAGTACTTAGGTTGTTAAATCACACTGATTTTAATGGGTGGTAAGCATAGGGCTGATATTTATTGGGAGATCTCTGAGAACTTTGAATTGGGTATAATGTGATTAATGAAGTGCTGGAATGGATATTCTTTTTCCTTCAGTTCCTGACAATTGGAATCACTTCACTTCTACAGTTTGTTTTCCCTTCTGTTTGTTTTGATTTCTAGTGTTCATACTTTCTGATTTTCTTTTGGAAATCAGTTGAGGAAAGGGTTTGATTTTCCTTTCTTATGTTGTAATTCAACACTTAACCTAAAATTTCTTTTTTGTTTTTCTGAACTTGGTTTTTAGTCCCTGACTCATTTGCTTTTTCTCGGGTTTTAGAAAGAAATAGAACGTTCTCCCTGTCAGTTACATGAATTCATAAAAAGGTCATTTTCATAATGACATACCCTCCCTATGAAGAAGAATGGGATGTAATAAAAATACTTTGGGAAGGTTGAATGAGAATAAAAAGTTTTTTTCTGATAATAAAGCAAATATTAAGAATATGCATGACAATATTTTATACCTGTCTGGTAACCTGTTTAAGTCTTCATCTCAGACTCCACATGAGGAACAGTCCCCTCCTCTCTCATCAGCTTCCAGAGTGTCAGAAAAGATTTTATAAATGGAAAATGACTTATTTTTGTTGTGTGGCTGTAGCTGTGGTTGTTTGGTGTCCTTTCTTGCTGCCTCATATTTGCAGCTAGCAATATAGGGGAGTTTTAGTAAAAAGAACAGATCATTTTTATCCACCAACAGTCCCAAGCATTTCATGTTGACAGACAGATCTTGAATTGGCAGTCATGTGTCCCAGGCTGCAGGGGTTTTTTAAAAGGCTCTACATGAAAATCTTTCAAGCTTGGCTCAGTAGCTTCAGTTAAGTTTTTGCTGGTATCTAGCCCTACTTGAAAAGTCACCTCTCCACAAGTTGCCTCAAATTCCAGGCTACAGAAAGCTCAAGAGTTTATAATGAGATCAGCAGCAAGTTTGATTTCAGCACCCTTGAGATTTTACCAGTGATGCCATTTGTATTTTGGCAAATAAAATCCCTTCTAAAATTTCTGTCTCTTTCTCTAGAACTTTTTTTTCATGCCATTAGCAAAATATGTCTTAATTTAACTTTCCAAAGTGATATAAACTTTGATTTTAAGACCTACATCCTAGGTCACACATCAAAATCTGTCCTATCCTGTTCTTGGACATGCAGTTCCATGGGAGAGAATCAGTGGCTTTGTGCAGAGTCATTTCTGTTCTGGATGTGACAGAGCTATGTAATTCCTCCAGTGTGCTATGTAATTCCTCCAGTCATTCTCCTTGGATTAGAGGTGGTTAGGCAAAGAAGAGAATTCAATAAATGGGAGATTAAATAGCATCTACAAGGCTTCAGTACTCAGAATACAACTTTGTGAATTCTCACTGTGCTCTATTTTCTTCTACATTACATACACCAAAAATTATGGGAGAAAGAGCCAGAAGAAATAAATTCCCACTCTTCCTGCCAATTTCTTGGTACTTACTAATCTCTGCTCTCAACTCAAAAGTTCAGAATGAGTGTCAGATCCATTCTGGCCATCAGGTGGTCTGAGTAACATCATCTTCAAATGCTGCTGGCAGCACAAACAAATACCTTTAGTCTTTTACCAGCGTGAGAGAATAGGTATTGCCATACTCTTTCTTGAACCAGGCTTCTATTTGATTTATTTGAGTTATATACAGCAATTTTCACATCTAGCAAATGAAGTAGGAGGTCATCTTTTCTGGGCAATACAGACACAATGCCAAGAGAAATAAACCCTAGGAGAATAGACAGGAGGTGATTATTGAGCAGCCAGGAGTAAGAGCACTGCTCAGAAGAAAGAAATTGTGAAATATATTCCAAGAAAATGTACTGCTGATCATACTGTTAATTCTGCTCTTTGACTGGAGTGGGAGAAGAGAAAGACATACGGTTTTCTTTTTCTTTAGAAGCTTGTGTGACTCCACACTAGATCCTAGAAGTCAGTGGAAAGCACTATATTCCCTTCCTCCTAGTTAAATTAAGCCCTTAAAAGGGTCAAATGAGTTTTCATCCTGCTTTGGAACTGAGCAAAAATAAATATAAGTTTTACATCTTTGCTTTAAAAAGTGAAACATAAATATGAAGGTGTCAGCTTCATCTGGCTACACTGTGGAATATGAAGATGTTTCCTTATCAAGTCTAAGGATACCTAGATAACATAATGGGAGTTGACTATGTGGCTTATTTTATCATCAAAACACCCATGCACTAGAGCTTTTAAAAAACCTTTCCAGGTATATGGCAGATAATATTATTCCCCAGCCATTTTTTATGCCATATGATTGCAGATTTGAATAATAGTTTCCAAATTGTGCAAAGCATAAAACTAGTAGTATAGGTTATATTCATTACTAAAACCATGTCAGAAACAATGATTTGGAAAAAAAATACAAACCAAAAAAGTTGTACATTTTTCTTCTGAAGCTCCATGAGATACTGAGGCCTGGAATATTCTTTACTCTGTGTGTCGCTATAAACATTTTCAAACATTTCAGCAATAAACCAAATGCTTTCTAGCATAAACCACCTTTCAAATTGGTCTTGAGCCAGAGGTAAAACCATATATCTCCTGTTCAGGCTGTATAGTAATTAAAGAATTGTTTAATCATCAGGCTGGTCAGAAACCCAAGCTTTTTGCCTGTGGATACAAAATGCACATATTGGTTAATTCGTATTAACTAAATTATCTTATGTGAAGTAAAGAATACTTTATTAATAGTGTATTTTCCTCTACATCTGGTCAGTCTTTTTTTCTGTGATGTACTTGCTTTCCAGTTTCCAAGTTATCTTGAGTTTTTGGCTGTTGTTTCTGGAAGCTCTGAGGCACGTTCCTGATGGAAACCACATGAGCATTCTCACTGCTTCCCAAAGCAGGACTCAGGGATGGCTGGAGCCCATGAGCAGCACTGCTGGGCACAGAGATCCACTCTCTGTTGCCATCTTTCAGCACCTCATCAGTGGCACTGGGAATGCTTGCAGCCAGTGAGAACAGATGTAGAAATGTGACCTTGTGGTAGAGAGGTTTGACAGCAAAACCCCTCTTGTTTCCCTACAGAAGTTCTAAGTGAAATTCACTCAGAGGTGAAAATTGCCAGTATGAAGAATTTTGTATTGATTTTTCTTCAAAAAAGTTGCGTGACTAGCTGTTGTTTGTTTTTTGGTTTTTTTTAATCTTGGTAAGCTTCTTTTTCAGAAATAAACCCTCCCCAGGGCAAAGAAGGAAATTTTTTTGTAAGAGACCACTACCAACAGGTATTAATTTAGAAAAAAAACAAACAACACAACAACAAAGCAAAACAAAACCAAAGAAGAAAAGTAAAACATTTCTTCTGGATTAAACAGAATAGATTCATGACGTACATATAAAAAGCTGATGAAATTGCATTTATTTATCTTTTGTAGGGCTTTCCTGGCAAGGATGGACCCACAGGCCCACAAGGACCTCCTGGCCCAATGGTGAGTACTACCCATAGAATTTCTTACTGCAAAAGTCAGCAGGATTTGAGGGGATTACAGATCACACTGTTATCTATGCTGCAGTGGATAGAGCAAGGCCAAGGGAATTCAGAATTCTCATGATGCACTGAGTTGGCAGAGAGCTGCTTGTCCAGTGTAATTTCTTTCCACTCCTACTTAGCTCAAGAAGAAAATGTTTCCCATAGGAAGGGGAGAGAGTTGTTTTGTCAAGATTGATAGCTTATTCTTAGTCAAGCAACTGCACTATAAAGAGGGAATTACTGCTTTTAACATTTGAAACAAGACTTTCTTTTTGTCAAAAATTCCATAGGACTGTTAGCTGAAGTGAACCCTCAAATTTTACTTGGCTTAGAGGTTGGAGGTGAGCACAGGTGCTCCCACAGAGTAATCAAGGAAGATAACAGAGGCTACATCCAGCATCTAATGCAGGATATATGTTGCCTTCAGAATCAGTCTCAGCCTTCTCAGTTTGCAGCTAGGCAAAGTTAATGCCTTCTTAATCGATTTAAAAGATTAAATGAAGCTGCTGGTTGTACTGAGTATTCTTCAAGCCATCTTGTTGTTTTTTACAAAGAACATTCTGAGTCATCCCCCCTGAACACAGTATTAACATCACAGGATTTAGTCCAGTGGTTCAGCAATTTCTGCCTGTTCCAGAAAGCAAACCAAGTTATTTTTCTAAAGTGATTTTCTCAGAGCTGTGCTTATGGTGCTCTTTTTCCTGCAAATGGCATTTCTTAGTTTTCTCTCTGGGAATCTCCAGTCTTTGACTGACAGAACTGTCTGTGTACTACTTCTCATCAGGACTGATGGATATCGATTGTCATCACCACTATTTTCCTCTTCTTTTTCCACACAGGGCATACCTGGTGCTCCAGGTGTTCCAGGTGTTACTGGAAGTCAGGGGCCACAAGGTGATGTTGGAGCTCCTGTAAGTAAAACTAATTAATATTTCACTGTCTGCTGTTGTGCTTTGGTTGGTTTCTGAGCCTGGCTTCACTGTTTGACAGAACTCCTCAATATTTATTGCCTATGATCTGTTTGCAGTTAGTGGCTAAGTGAAACATCATATTGACCTTTCTTTGTTCATTCTTTGTAATTAAATATATTTGTTGATCTTACATACAATGTTTGGAATATAGGGATTAAAGTCAAAACACAAGATTAAAACACAGAAGTTAAAAACACAACTATGTGAATTTGAAGTCTTTGTGTAATTACATTCTTCTTTTTTTCCCTTTGCCCTTCCAGTGACTCTCTGGAAATTCAAGTCTTTGTTAACCTGAATATTTCCTAAATATTATTCTGATTTCCAAACTGTGAAAATAATATATGAATAAAAACATGGCTTTTGAGGTTACTCTGTGTTTAAATCAGAACAAATGACTAATGACTAGTGTTTTTTATATAATTTATGTAATTTTTGGAAAATTATATCCTCTATATCTAAAATTATTATTAGGAACCTCCAATATTAAGTTTATTTCTCAGATGTTATGTTTTATGAATTATTTTAAAAACCTCAGAAAGAAAAATAACTGGAAGAAAGGAATACAACTATGAAATCAATGTATATTTTATGTAAAAGAGAATATTTATAGTGGACTTTTTTGTCTCTGTAAGTGTTCAGACAATATTATGTATTAATATTTTAATATTTGACTACTTGTTTAATTTTAAAGCCTGCTCAGCTTTTTCCCATCTATTACAGTAAACATCCTATTTAATTTTTAAAGACTTTGAAGTGGAACAGTGTATATTTTTGTAAATTCTATTTGTAAATTCTATTTGTAGAATAGAATTTTTTTTTCCAAAATCCAGTTTGGTTTGGAGATTTAGGCCAATGCAAGCATTTTCATTTGGTTAAGTGGAAGTGAAATTAAATTGATTGATAATTTATAAACAAAGATAATAATCTAAATGCCCAGTTCTGCATAGTTTCTAAGTGTAATCATGGTATCTATAAAGGAAATTTGATGAGCTTTGGAACCTTTACTATAAATATATAGCATGTTGACTATGCAGTTCCTGTCCAAACACATGTTCCAGATACTGAACAAAATCTTCTAGAATGTAGATATTCCTGTGAGTCATGCAAGAACTCTGCTGTGCATGGTTAGACTCTAGTTGTGCAGAAATAAACAGGTGGGTGAAAAATTACTGAACTTTCTATTCCAAAACATAGAGTTATGGAATAGTCCTTAGAAATGGTCTTTTAGTCTTTGTAAGAGTTTCCTCTCTCCAAGGATAGAATAAGCTGTGCTTAACCATGTGTCTGTCAGCTGGTTACCTACACAGAAGCACAGAACAGTCTGAGTGGGAAGGGAACCACAAGGATCATCAAGTCCAGCTCTCAAGTGTTCGGCCCATACAGGCATCAAACCTGTGGCCTTGGTGTTATTAGCACCAGGCTCTGGCCAACAGACCTTTCCTTGCTTCAGGAGTTCCTGAGAAAAGGGTAGCCTACCCCAAAAACTGAAATTGGTAAAGTTGCAAGTGACCTAGACAACCTGTTTCAATCCATAATCCTCCTCATCATCATTACAGTATTACATTATCCTTAATGTCGAGTGTAGTTTTCTGTCCAGTTTAATCCCATTGCCTGCTCTGTTCATAGTGGATGCAGAGTCCCAGGACAGCAAATTTCAGGCTGGTATTTTGCAAAAATTAGACCTGTTTCAGCCATGTGAAATGCATCATGTGGTGGCCTGACCTTGCTATCATTTTGAATAAGTGAATTCAGTGTGCATCAAACACTTGTGAAAGTCATTGTTCCCATGTAATTGCCAAAGGTGAACATTTTGTTGAGTACTGAAATGATAGAAGTGTATTTGTCACTGTCACATAACCTCCTGAAAGCTTGCTTATTGTCTGTTTCTTCTCCCTTTACTACAAATCTGCAAGGCAGACAAAGTTCAGGTGTTAAAATTTTGAACAGAACAAAATGAGAATTAATTTTGCATTAAATCTTTTCATAGGGTCCTCCTGGAGCTAAGGGGGAAAGGGGTGAAAGGGTAAGTCTACATTCATGTTAGCTCTGGTTTTTTTCCCTGCCTGGCCTTCTGTCTCATAAAGAACTTTTCCAAAAAAATTATGTGTCTCTGTGTTTACAGGCACAGTAGTTTTCTCTTTGCAATTAAGCAAACTTTCCTTCTTTTCCAGACATGGTCTTTTACATAGCTATATTAATGTTTTCAAGGTGGGAAGTATGTGGCAGTGAGCATGCCTCCAAATCTCTCATTAGGGTTATCTTCTCAGACCTCTGATTGCTGGCCAAAAAGAGAAATGGGAACCAGTGAAATCACAAAATTTCTTTGGCTTTCCTTTCTCATCTGTGAGGATAAGATGTCTCAGCAATAATAAATATCCTGCTTTGCTCAAAGTGCTGTCAGCTCAGGACTATTTCATGACTCTGCTGCTGTTGTTTTCCAGGGTGATCTCCAGTCCCAGGCAATGGTCCGGGCTGTTGCTCGTCAAGTGTGTGAGCAGCTCATCCAAGGCAAGTACATGGACAGTCCACATGCTTCTCTCTCTGGAATGGATCTTTTCCTGCCACAGCTACTTACAAATATGACACTTTGCAAAATATCCAAGGGGATCTGTTTGTTTTAAACTAGACAGTTGAGATTTATGTTTCAACTAGATTTATGTTCAACTGGATTTGTGTCCAACTAGAGCTGATTAGCATAAGCCTTCTGAAAAAAAAGCTGGAATTGTCTCCAAGCTATTACAGTTTACAGAAGCTTCTGCTGCACCAGTTTTAAATTTTTATAGACATAAAATACAAAAGCCCCCCAACCCTTGCCAAAGTAAGAAAATAAAATCCTGCACAATAGTTCTTCCATTTTCTGTGCACTCTGTAACCTACTATTTCTCCCCCAACAAGTGCACAACTTCATAACACCAAACCATGACAGACCACAGCCTTGAGAACCTGCCAGTACTCTGCTGAAACTTTGCTGAACCAGATTTTCCACTGCTACTTTTTTTTCCTGATAGGTCATATGGCAAGATATAACTCGATTCTGAACCAGATCCCAAGCCAGTCTGTCTCAACTCGAACCATCGCGGGACCTCCTGGTGAGCCAGGTCGGCCAGGGGCTCCAGGGCCACAGGGTGAGCAAGGATCACCAGGCATGCAAGGGTTTCCAGGAAGCCCTGGTCAGCCAGGAAGACCAGGAGAAAGAGGTAGGCTTCCTACTTCACAAATACCTTCCTTTCATGATACATTCTAACAGCTTTTGTCTCCTGTCTAAATGTGAAAGCAACATTTTCTCACCAATTAATTAGTGAGCTTAATACAGACCATAATGAAGGCTCTGGAGACTCTGTCATGAAAGCCATGCAGGCTTTGCCAAGTGTGTTTTGGTAGGACCAGACAGAGGTTTAATGCTTAACTGCTGAAGACTGGTGGAATTTAATAGTGCACATCCCATCACATCATGTTTCTTCTTAGTAAGACCTCAAAGTGAGCAGAATCCCTAAATGTACAAGCAAAAGAGCAATTGAAGAAAGTCAGATGGAAAACTGACATGGGGAAATGCTGAGCTTTTCTGATAACTTTAAATGTGTCAGTCTAGGAATTTCTGAGTCATGGCCACCTGAAAGGAGCAAGATTGATAAGAAGAGGGAAAAATTCCTAGTTTGAGGGGTTGAGAGAATCAAGAAGAAGAAATAGTGAGGTCAGAGAGAAGTAATACACTTAACATTTACAAGAATTCTCTTCGTATTCTCATATGAAGGCTAGATCTCATTCTCCTTTTCTCCACGAGCATTGTTGAATAACAAAACAAGTTCCATGTTTGATTTACTCTCTTTCTGTGCAGCCCAGGCTATCTTTTGTGTCCCAGAGTAGCACTAACCTCAGGACATAATACTGAGTAGATCTATAATTGTGAAAGTGCTTTGAAGAACAGCATGTAAGGAGGTGACCAAAAACCCAAGAGACAAATGTGACATTGACAAGCAGTGAATTGATGTTGCTGTTACAAAATCTGCTAACTGGGATTTTAAAAATTAATTGCTGTGGAGCTTAATAGTAGTTCCAGTTCACAGTAGCCATTATGACCATAGCTATAACATTGTTTTTAATAGAAAATCTTTGAGTGAACCTGTGAGTCTTGCCCTCCAGACTGTAAATTCCATCACCATTTTGAAAAAAGAGGCAAGGTTTCAGATACTGACCCTTCAGTCCTGCTGTTGCCTGCTCCAGCTGAGCGAAAACCAGGCACTGTCCAGAAAGGCGGAGGAATGAGGGAGTGTGAGACAAGTAGAAAAGAAGATTGGAAGAGACAGCAATCAAGGAACTGACTTAAAAAAGGGTGGTCTAGAGACACTGAATGCAGATTTCAGGATATTTTATTCCACACCAGCATATTTTAGATCTTTCCCTTTTTTTGGGGAGAGGTTTTTCAAGCTAGGATTTCAGAAAAGGGACAACCAAAACACCAGGCCACAAAAAAAGGAACGTGTCCAACATGTTCTGTACTTTCCATTGTATTTGCTGTGCTGATGTCCAGACACACATTGTGGGATCCCAGAGTGATTAGACACAGTCATTTAAATAAAATATGATGTGGGTTGGCCCGCTGCAGACAATATTAATGTTTGGGAAGCAGCATTGGCAGCAGAGCACAGAAAGGGTAAAAAGACATTAGAAAGAATATTGCCCCTTCCCTCCCTATTACCCTTTCCCCTCTATATGGATAACTGATTTTGGAAGGGACTGATTTTGGCAGGTAGTGCTTGTGGGGAGTTTTATACTTGGTAGAGAAAGCTCTAATCAAGCATCCTTCAGAACTGCAGTCAGATTTTCATAAAATGTGATACCAAATGTTGGGAGTGTTCTACAGTATTTTCAGCTTAAAATGAGGTTGTTTCAAGAATCCATGTGTAAACTTTAAGACAAAATAATTGGCTGGTTTATTTGGAGTTGAAATGGATTTTAGGAAATTCATATAACTGCAGCCTTGAACAGAATCTGGAAGAAAGATGAAGGAGCTCCTTCAGAAACTAGGGAAAATTGTATATTAATTTATTGCTCCTTGAGGATTTGATTTCTTCAGAAGCAACTGAACTTTCAGACTGATGTGTGTTTGATGCTGTAGCACCTTACTGAGCAGGAAGATACCTTTTGCTGCAGACTCTTAGGGTATTTCTGAATCCATTTCTCTAAGCTAACCCTAAAATGCAAAAATGAAAATTAGAAATTATTTAACCAGCTTCATGCTTGTGGAGAATGATTGGAAGTTTTTCATGGATTCCCAATTCCTACTTGATTCCTAATGGCATATCCTACACAGAAGCAGCAGACTAAAATTGCTCAGCTTCTGGATGGAAGGAAGGGTTTTAAAGTTTGCAGCGACAACAGAGAGGAGGGTAAATGGAGTCAGACTCTATCCCTTGCTGTGTTCTGAAACGCTGTTTGCATTGAACTTGTTCAGCAAACACAATGTATCATCCTGTCCTGAAGATCTCCAGCCAGCCACCTGGAAGTCTTTATTTAAAATGTGCTCCTTTTCACTAATGTCATCAGCATTTTGGTTGTATATGAAGCCAATTTAATGTTGAAGCCCAGTGCCAGATTAGCAACTCTGAAAGTCAGGCTCCAGGTTTAAGTTCAGAAAATGTCCTGCAACAGAGTGTGCTAAGAAGTAATAGTCATTAGAAGGAAAAAACACCTGTTTGCTTACCTAGTAGTGTTGCTTTTTCCCCCTCAAACTGTTGGAATTGCTGCAGGAGCCTGGTACTGGCTCTGAGCTGAGTGGCAAGGTGGCAAGGTTCTGGTAGAGAAAGAAGATAAAAAGGTGGGGGGAGGCCAGGTGCTTCTTTCAGCTCATCTCTTGCCTACCACCTCTTCAATCCCAGCCTGTAAAAAGGGGGCACTTCAGAAAGCAGGTGTGGAGCTGGTTAGAAATGGTGCACCAAAGAGAGCTGTACTGGAAATGTCAGCAGTGAGAGACATCAGTGAACTTCCCTGCAAACTTGCCTGGCCAACAGCTTCTTTTCCCTTGTTTTCCTTGTCACTCTGCCAAGCATTAATCAGAGGCTTTGGAAAGAGACATGGATTGAGTGTATGGAGTTCTGCTAGAAACCTCCACTTGAACTTCTAGGTCCATGATGTCCCATTCCTGGGTGGGATTCTCTCACTAGTAACACACTGAGCTGGTCCTTCCAGGAAAGACCACCTCAGTGAGAAAGGACGAGTCATTCTCTTGACAGATCCAGTTCTCAGTGTCTGTTGCCAGCTGAGAGGCCACGTTGTATTACCAGGCCCCTGCAGTACATAAACCCAGATAAGTTACTAGAATTTTGCTCTTTGCTTATTTGCATAAGTATAGGAGTTTGGAAAAAAACCAAACACTGATTATTCACAGCCCTCATCTCTATTTTAATTTTAACTAGCTCAGAACAGTGGTTTCTATTCTCCTTTCAGCTAGTTTGAACATATTTTGTTTGGTTTTGTTTATGATCTGGGACTTAAACAACTAGTGTCTGGCTTCTGAGTGCTCAGGAAATAGTTGCACCTCTGCAAAATGGTATAGAAACCAAAAGAATCAACACGTTCTTTTCTTCTTTTTGGTTTCCAGTTATTTTTATAATACATGGCTTGTTTTCTCAACTTTGTGGAAAAATGGAAAAGCCATAGTAAAATTATTCTCAGGCACTGCTAACTTTCAGATGCTGTGAAAGTGCAGTTCTACTACTGAATGGACTTCAGCTCTTATGTGTTCTGAAGTGCTAAATAAAACTTACAGCTACTCAGCCCATCTCACTATGATTAAAGTACAATAAATACCTAAACTGTCACTGGGAAAGTTTCTGTTCTCAAGCACAGCTTCATCCTTATTTGCTTCCTGGCTTCATATGAAAGAGCCAGTTAAACATGTGTTATCAAAAGACACATTTACAGCTGTGATGGCAAAATTTCAGTGGAATTAAATGGAACTTTTGCCAGGTTTGTCAATTAAATATTTTTATTTCCAGTTTTAGCTTCATCTGGATTAAAAAAGAAAAAAAGCACAACAATGTGTTATTTTACACTATGCTCACAGCTGAACATCTTGAAAAAAAGGACATTTTTGGTATTAGTTTAATTTTTCTTAAGTGCAATACATAGTTCTCCTCAGTGGACAGTATTCTCTTAAAGACAAAATTAGATAAAGAACACCTGAGATTTCCATTTGTGCAGATACCATGGAAATCTATTTTTCTTTGCTAGAGAATGTGTTCATGACCTTGGTGTTGTTTTCAATAACTGATGCTATCAGAGTTATCTTTAGTGAAAGGTTGGAAATCATTGATTTCAGTTGCTTGTGATGTCCATGGGGCTGAAATGAAGACATTGCTTATTTTGTATGGGGACAAGACATAAACCCATGATTAGCATGAAGGGGAGAAATAGTTTGATGGTATTGCTGAAGCATGTCCAGAGCACAAACATGAAAGCAGTTCCTGGGACCGGAAGGCATTTTTAACTCAAATGGCAAGTTTTGATACACACACTTTCATTCTGAGGGCAGTTAAGCATTGCAGTAACCTACAATGCAGTAACCCACAAGAGGGATGGCATGTCTGGTTGGCTTTCTGTAAGCCATGCTCTGCTGGAACCAAAGATGACTTGGGTGAATTTTCAATATTCTGCCATTTATTAGAAATGAGCTAAGGGGTCTGTGAGTCTCTTAAGGGAAACCCATGGCTTTAACTCATGAGCATTTTGCCTTAGGAGTAGGATATTTTTGCATCGGTGTTTATGTTCTCTTTAACTTGGAAAAACTTTACTGGAAATCAGACTAAAACAAACCTGATGGAGGCTTTTATCTTGGCCTTCAGTGTTTGCTTTCAAAGAAGGTTTGCCCTGCACAAGAGATTCATCATTTATTCTAGAATGAATGTTTTCTTCTTAGCGTGAGTAGATTTGTTCCATGTTTAGCATTTCTTACTGACATTTTATCCTGTGAACATCACATACAAGTGTGTAGTTTGGTGTGTGTTAATAATTATAATTGAGTGCATGGCAGGCTGTGATTTCAAAACATTGTGGCGGTTGCCTTTGAAGTCACCAAGTAATGTTACTATGCAGGAGGATAAGCAATGGTCCTTGTGCTAAACAGCTGGGTAGATTTCAGATGGTTGTAGTGGGTCAGTCTTCTCAAGAAAAAAGAAATTCACACAAACAGACTTTGCCTTTTGCAAAGGGAAAATCTCTCCCTGCAGATCCTGTGGGGCAAGAGATAATTTGGACGCACGTACCTTGTTACAAGTACAGTACAGAGAATTGCAATAGATGAGTTTCTGCATATGTTTGAAGCAAGTCAGGGCTAAGCAAAATTTCAAGCATGTGGAAAAAACCACCACCACCCTTACTTCAAAATTATGCAACTGAAGGAAATAAAAGGCAAAAAAGAGAAACAGGCAATGCCTTAACTATGCCAGGACAGTGGCAAAGAACCTTGTAGAGGTAAGGTAAAGAGGTCATCCATGCTTTGGTTAAAAATGATGTGCTCACTGTGGTTTTACTGGTTGCAGTGGTGTGGCCTGTGTTTTCCATGTGGTTGGGTCAGACAGTATGTTGCCCTAGAAGCCTCTTGTTCCTGCAGAAGACCCAGAACTCCTCCACAGATACTGAATCCACTCCAGTTCAGCAGACTAATATTTGATAAACTCGATGTGAGCAATTCTTTGCCACAGATAGGTTTTAATTACAATTTTTCTCACACTTAGACTTTTTATTTACTTATTTGCTTCCATTACAAATTAGTTTAAGAAGGTAAAAAAGATCTGTGACTCCCTGAGGGAAACCTGATGAGGAGGGGCTGAGGCCACTTGGTTTGTTCAGCCAGGAGACTGAGGAGAGACCTCACTGCAGTTACAACTTCCTCATGAGGAGAAGAGAAGGTGCAGGCAATGATCTCTTCTCTGTGGTGACAGTGACAGAACCTTAGGGAATGGCCTGAAGTTGTGTCAGGGGAGCCATAGATTAGATATCAGGAAAAGGTTTTTTTCCTGATATCCAATCTATGTTTAGGGTGTTTGGGCACAGGAACAGCTCCCCAGGGCAGTGGTCACAGCACCAAGCCTGACAGAGCTCAAGAAGTGTTTGGACAATGCTCTCAGGCACAGGGTGTGACTCTTGTGATGGTCCTATGAAGGCTGGGAACCAGACTTGATGATCTTTGTGGTGTCTTCCAACTGAGCATATTCTGTGATTCTATGATTCCTTGCAAAAATGAGGTGTTCTCCAGCTGTTTTGCCCTAAGAGGCAGCAGTTACGTGAGGGAAGGAGCCCAGTCAGTTGGAACTGTGGATATTACCCCATCCAGGGCAGCAGCTGTTTTCTTTCTGCTCTGTGTTGATGAAGGTGCCATGTATAGACTTTGATTCTGAAAGCAGGGAAACTGTGAAGCCAGGAGAGCAATTACCAGTGCTGGGAGGGAGGTCTGGAAAATGGGGGGGAAGTCCCACAAACCAGCCAGGATTTGGTGTCTTTGAACCATCCAAATCAAACACAGACTTTATGAGAATTTCCAAGTCACCAGTGGAAACTCAGGGTCTGGAATTTATATTTTTGACACCTACTATAGTTCAACACTGCTTATTGTGATGGCTGCATATAGAAAGTGTTTTTATAGGATGCCATAGTGGTAGTGCAGAAGGAGATGGAAAGCTGGAATTAAGCAGTGCTTTCTCTGAATTACTAGGTTTGTGATCTCCACGGATCAGATACAAGGAGACAAATTTAGTGCCATGAGCGAGTGCAGGAGCACAACTCACTGGGTCTGCCTCTTGGAATATCAGAGTTTCAAGACTGGGAAACACTTGGATTGGGCTTTACTTGGGGGTCAGATTTTGACTGCGATGAAACTCCTTTCTCATGTTTTTGCAAGAAGCTGCCATAACTGCTAACAACTTTCTCCATGAACAATTCTGTGCTGTACCACTCTTTGGTGGGTGAATGTTTGAATGAAAATTTGCTGTAGCACTGAAATTTGACTTTTTTGGGCCACACAGTAATTTATAGCTACGAGGCTTGGAAGACTCTTCTGACTTACAATAGTTGCACGTTGGGGTAGTCCAGAGGGAGCTTTCCACAGGAAGTGCAGCCTGGAAACTGGCTGATGCCTCTGCATACCATCCTGATGAAACCACCATGGCAGCAGGAATGTTTAAGACCCCAAGAATGACATATCCCTTCAGAGGCTGTCAGGGGAGGGATGGAAAAAGAACCAAATAATATTTATTTTTCACCTTCTTTCTTCTTTGCCATCTGTTTTTAGATGAAAAATAGCATATGGAGCTATAATCCTGGTTAAATAATAAACACTGCTCACACTTTTGATGAAAATGTAACTGAATACTATTTCCTTAGGTTTACCAGGTGAGAAAGGAGAGAAAGGCAATCCAGGTGTTGGGACACAAGGACCCCGAGGCCCACCAGGATCCACAGGTAAATTTACATTTGAGGCATCTGGATTAGACCATTCTGACCCATGTGTGAGGAAGCTTACAACAGCTCTGTCTCCTTAAGGAGAGTAGCAGAAGAGTAGCAGTTCAGGTACCTTAACTGCCATAATGTTCTTACTATGTAATATCATGTTGGGATGTGCCACATGATGGTGTCACCCATCACACAAGTATTTTCATTTTCCCTATGATAAACTGCTTCCCCAAGACCACCGTTTTAAAATGTTTCATGTATTTTTTTTTTCCAGACACGGGTTCTAGAAGGGGAAAAAATTAATCTGGACTAATTACATTTGTTTCTCATTGACTAAATGTCATACCTAAATGTGAGTTGACAGAGAAACGTATAGTAATTAAGCACATTATAATCACATGGATTTATATTTAGGTCCTGAAAAAGCAGAGAGAGTGATAACCAGGTCCTGTTGAAACAGGAATAAAATTGCATTGCCCTCAGGAGGATATCCTGGCTGTTAGGCACTGGTATCAAGTCACAGCATTACCCAGAATCTGTATTGAAAGGGAGTGGGTAGAATCAAGAGCTGTGCAGGCATCCAGGGCTGTCCTTTCCCTATGTAAATCCCTTTCCAGAAGTCTGATGTTTGGTGAAACATTTGCTCCAGTTCTGCCTAGAAGCTGTCTCTGGCAAGGAAAATGAAGCAGTAGCCAGAGAGGAAGCTCATTGGAAGTGGGTCTCCTCTCAGGCTGCTGCTCTGTCTTCCTTGCCAAAGGCTGAAATCTTCCCTCAGCTTGCCCAGGGGAGCCAGAGCCAGGATGCCTCGCTCCTCCTCTCAAGCTGTCTCCTGGAAGTGTTTATAACACACCCAGTGCCATGTTTTCCAGGCCAGGAAAGATGGCCTCATATCCCTGCTTTCATGAACGACACTACGCAGATGTTTCATCTCCCTGTTCTATGCAGGACCTCCAGGAGAAAGTCGGACTGGCAGCCCGGGACCACCAGGATCTCCAGGCCCACGAGGTCCTGCTGGTCACACGGGGTCCCCGGGCTCAGCGGGTCCTGCTGGGCCTCCAGGGTACTGTGACCCATCCTCCTGCGCTGGCTACGGCATGGGAGGTGAGTAGCGAGGAGTTGGGACAGCTGCCCTTTGCAGAGGTGTGGGTGGCACTTTCTAACAGCCCAAGTGAGATGGAGGCTACCAATGAAACTTGCACTAAAATGTGGTGGCTCCCTAAAAACTTGCGTGTCCAGTGTGGCTCTACTTTGTGGGACTGCAGCATGAAGAGAAGGTGACCCAGCATAGTGACCAAAGGAAGTGACCTCCGTCTGATCCCAGCCTGTAAAACTGATCCTGCCTAGTGGGTTTTGTCCTGTACATGTTTGTGTAGCTGTATGAGCCTGCTCCATCTCCATATTCTGTGTTGAAGCCCTACCAACTCATGTTTGTGACAGCAGAGTTTTTACACTTGTAGTTTTTCAAACGTGTTGCTCAACCTCCCCTTCCATGTGCCTCTGAGTGGCATGAGAGCATGACCCTTACTAAACCTGTAGTAGTGTAACCTGGCACTGGGATGCACGTGTCCATCATTAACCAGTGAAGCCATCTGGAGAAAATGATTCCTTCTATATCTTCTCTGTATCCTACTTTCCCATCTTGTTATAGCACGGAGAGGCCATGGGAAGAAGTTAACACAATTACCAAAACTTAAATCACCCAAACTAAAATCAAAATTAATAGTAGAGTGCTAAACTACAAATGTTATGCATAAGGCATATTTGTTTGATGTTTACAGTTTAATCTGCCCCTGAGCTGATTTGTATGTTTTACTTACCTGAATGTTTTTGTTGTCGTCTCTTCCTATCCTTTTCTCCTCACTTCCCCTCCCTGTTGTTCATTTCCTGTTTTAAGGCCCAATCCCTTACAATGGCTACGAATCCAGAAGGTGAAAGGCTCATTCTGGTTCAGGTCTCATTGGGCTGAAGGTCAGAGATGGATGCTGAACTGCTCTGTGCTTTCCAGCAACGATAATGACTACCACTAATGAACTTACAGCTGCTGTACATGCACTTGGCTTCCTGGCACTGCTAAAAAATTATTGCCTGACCCATTTTTGCCTGCTGCTCATGTATTCTAGCTCATAATTGGAATAAGCTATAGCAGGCAGAGTGTGCAGTGTATAATGAGCACAGTATTACAATCGGACATTTGACAAATTGTGGTGGTGGTTTCCAACTAACTTGGCTGTCTGTTGGTGGGTTTCCAATTGCTCCAGCTTATTAATTTTGTTAAATGTTTTCATTGTTCCTTTATGTGAATAAAAGATGTGTATTTAAAGATATATATATATACTCACACACATGATATAGAAATATATCTATATATAAAATGTCAGTTTCCTAATGAATGCTTTAATTTTCTACTCCCCTTCTCCTGTGTTAACCGTATGAATACTCTTGGTGGTGGTGGGTTAAGGTGGATACGGTGAGCCAACTGATCAAGACATCCCAGTAGTGCAGTTGCCACATAACTCCTACCAAATCTATGACCCTGAGGACCTTTATGATGGTGAGCAACAGCCGTACGTAGTTCACGGGTCCTACCCCTTACCATCCCCCTACGCCCAGTCCTATCCATCACCTCATCTTGCTCAACCAGAGTTTACTCCTGTCCAAGAAGAGATGGAAGCCGTTGAGCTGAGGTCCCCGGGAATCAGTCGCTTCGCAAGGAGGATAGCCAAAAGGAGTGCCAGGACCCCAGAACGCACAAAGGCGAACGGAAAAAGCCCCTCTCAATGAACTGGTTAAAAAAGGGAAACATTTTATGCACACCTGTGTTTGGCCTTTTGCCCTGGTGCCTCACCTCTCACTGAAGATGTTTACAGGCTCTTATGTTAAAGGAGAAAAAAGTGTACATGGCCAGTTGACACAACAAATAATGGTAATTATCTTGCATGCCAGAAGTTTAGTATATTAGTGGGTTGGTGCTAGCTGATGATGAAAGGTCACTTGTAGATCTTTCTCTGGAGTACTGTTCCGTTCACTCTTCAAACTGTAGCTGAAAAATTCATCTGGCTAGGTGTTGTATGTAGAACCATTCACAAAAGTTAATGTTTTGTTATCCATTTTTCCCCAGTTGATTACTTTCTCTTTGTTTTGGATTAATTGCTTTACTAGCAGAGTAACCTGACTAAATCCACTGGAGAACAATGCATCAGGTGTCCCTGCACCCCAGTTATCATCCTTTTGTAAAGATTTCTTACATTAACAGACCACTGTTTTCTTAACTCACCTAAAATAAATACACAAGAATGTTCCATGAGAGCACACTGATAATTTATTGTGAACCTCTTTCATTTCTGTTTTGTACGCAAATAAAAGTGGCAAGCTTTTGTATGGTAATTCTGTATTCATTTGACTTTTAACTCAAAACAATTGCATTAGATCTTCAGGGGACCGAATGTAGTGAGAATTTCCTGTTTTCAACACTTTGGGGCAACAGTTTTATTTTAAAGGATGTAGTAAAAACATTATTCAGCCTTATTTTTAAAATAGTATATGGACAAATGAAGACAGTAACTGAGCTGAGGTAGTTGTACCAACTGCAGATGTGAGATTCCTCATGTCAACATTCCCAAGTCAAAAGACTGGGAGGTGTAGTTGAGATGGCAACTTGGATCAGCTAATGAGGAGAGGAAGGCAAAACACCAACCCAACCACTTGAGCACAGAGCAATTAATCATCTACAAACAAAGTAAGTTAGAAAGAGACTCAATAAACACCTTTGAACAACACTGGAGACTGAGCAAGATTTAGCTCAAGAATGGCCATTTATGAAAGCATAGGTTTGGAAGACTTTTTCTTCAGCCCTGTACAGACATGAAGAGGATGTTCTGTACATCTCACGACCATCCTCCTGCTCATCCCTGACTGGAAGCAGGTCTAGTCATATTCTACAGTAAAGAAAAGCCTGTCAGGTTTGGCCTCTGACCACGGCCAGCAGCTCCCTTAGCTCATCAGGAAGAAGATGAGTGGGTACCTTTACTGTGTAATCTCCAATTATCTCACCTAGAATTCAGCCTCATTAGTAGCATACATGATTGCACATGTGACTAGCAGGCTCTGGCTGGGGGCTGGATACCTTCCTAGGTTCTTTCTCTTTTCCCATTACTTCTTTCACCTGACTCCACCCATTTTCTTGGGGGAAGGTGATAAAAGTTGATAGAATGTGAGTTGATTGTCATTTCGTTACCTGCACTTGCATTTAAAATAGAAGGTAGAAAAGTATAATGTAGTTTATGGACTTTATTTTTTAGCAGCTTAACCCCACTTAACAGAACACTGAGGCTCCACATGAGAATGGCTCTCTTGGCCACAAGCAGGTACCACAGCCTGGCACATGCAACTGATACTCAGTACTATTAAAACTAAATACAATAACGCCTCGGGTCACAGGGTTAATTTTAATTTCCTTGCTGGCACTGGCTGTCAACACCCATGTTAATTTATCCCAAGTGCAAACTCCCTCTGCCCCTCCCTGGTCAGCTCACTCGGATCCATGTTCTACTGACACAGCTCAGAGTTCTGCTTGAGATATGCTGACCTGCAGGTCCCATGGAAGTGACCGAGAAGGTCACTGATGGAAAAAATCAGCTTTTCTTTCAAGCAATTCTGCCCATTTTGTCCTTGGAAGACTCTGAGTCTCCTGCTAACAGTGCACAGTACATAAGTCATGACTAGCTGGCCTGCAACACTATATCCAAATCTCAGGTTCTTTTGGGAGCACAGAGAATGACAGGGCAACACCAGGGACGGAGGGACACAGCATAATCAAACTGACCAAAATAAGGCAATTGGTGTTACCTGTTCCATGGAACAGCCTGACCAAATCCCTGAGGGTGCTTGTGGTGAGCAGTCGAGGTCACCTGTGGGGTGCCAGTCCAACAGCTCCCACCCCAGTGTCCTCGGCTGGGGAGGAAGCTGGAAGCAGCACAGCAGCCCCAGCTCACAGGAATTTGGGTGCTCTGGGCTTGAGGGATCCCCTGTGCTGGACACCTGCACTGTCACTGCCACCTCCTCCTCACACCACATGATGTACATGGAGTGACCTAAACAAATGACTTGGGGAAAATAAAGTGGCCATACTCATTCAAATTTTGTAACAATTTATATACTAAAGCACAAGCTTCAATTGCAGTAGTTAATTTATTTTAACCTTTTATTTACTGTGCCATTTACTGGCACCATGCTGACCAGAATGCTTCTGGTATCATTAATCGTACACCGTCATTTGCTGGACCTATCTTGGTAATAAAGATTAACTATCTAGTTACTCTCTGCACAACCCAATTATAAAAATACTATTCAGGAATTGTATGCTTTCCAAAAGAAGTAAGACCCATTCTGTCAGGATTTTCTCCAAAATCCAGTCTGAATAATCAAGAGTGTCTCCTATTTTTTCCAGAACACCTAAGAAAGTGAAGCTGCTGACTGAAGGATTCAGCACATGCTGAACAGTTGATGCCAAACAGATCTTACCAATAAACTGTGTACTGTGTCCTTACACAGAAAAGAGCATTTACTGCAACCCAGGCTTTTCAAAAATACTTTCACTAGTTAATGCAGTGTACTAACTAACTTGGAAGTGAAGGCTGCACATCCACTAGGTGGGAATTTTTGCTGGGATAAGCCCATTTGAATGTCAAAGAAAGGCCCATATACCAAACCATTATTTCATGTAATGAAATATGGTTATAAATAAACAACTGGTTTTCTTCCTGTATGATGCTAGTATGAAACAGATGTAGAACACTCAAATTCTCCTCACTAGACATCGTAAAATTTGGCAAATAACGTACCAGCATTTCCTACTAAACAAAAAACAACAGGTGCTTTACTTATCTACAGAACAGCTTTGGCTTGAGGGCTTTCAGAGCAGGAAAGCAGACAGGAATTTCAGGGAAGTAGCTTGCAAAAGTGAAGTGAATTTTAAGACTTTTTTTGCAACATTCAACACCTAAGTTTGGTTTCCTCATTTAGTTTCCATAATAAAAATGCTTCTCTGTTCTGCAATATGTTCCTTAAAGTAAGTTAGGAATGCTCCTGTGACTTGAATGAAAATCAAACTGAGGCTGAAGGGGGGAAAAAAGATAAAGTATCTCTCTGTTGATCTGCCTTTAATACCTGTTATTTCAACAAGCTCTTTAAGGAAATCTACACTGGGTTGTAGGCAGTGAGCTACTTCATTGCAGTCCTCAATGCATTGTTTCTATGAGATGCAAGTACTCATTACAAAGGTATTAATTCTTTAATAACAGTATCAAATCAAATGTCATGAAAAAATACCAGATCATACAATGCAAAGTACAGATAGCATTGACAAGATAATACCTAATCTTAGCTGTTTCAAATACAGTGATTTCTATAATCTTACCAAGTCAAATTTGCTAACAGCTGTCAGAAACATTCAGTATAGAAGGGCTGACTGAGCCACACAGATACTTCCATATTAGAAGAATTTTCTTTGAAGGAGGAGAGACACTCCTGATGGCAGTTCTTTCATTCTTATTACTTCTTTCGAAAATCTTTAGGTCTGTGGGGAAAAATGAAAAGTGTTTTAAGAAATGCATGTTCACTGCAGTGGTTTTGCTTTAAGGCTGTAGTAGCAGCCTCATGTAGTTTTATTTCCTTACTCTGGTGAAGTTTTTTTTTGACAAAGAAGAATATTTTCTGGATTACACAAACAAGACAGAACAAATTAAAGAAATTTAATAAGATCTCTAAGAATTTACAGACATCAGGACTAGTTGGTCACTCCTACTTTCCTAAGCAAAACAAAAAACCATCTTGAAATGAATGCAGTCTCACAGGGCTTTAAACACAGACACTGATTTGGCTCCACTTTTAACAACTGAATAATCCATGCATAAGATGGCAAGTTTTACTGAACAGTACAGTCCAACGCAACACTACTAAAATAGTTAAAACCAATGATTTAAAAAAAAACCTAACTTGAATCTCAGAAGTTCTGCAATCCCCTTTGCTTGGATGACAGATGTGGAAAACATTCAGATAGAAGCAGACTGTTGTTTGCAACCCTCTGTGATCTCCTATTCAGGCACATCTCTTTCCCTGCCTGCCTGCCACACATCCACAGGCTGCAGGAACCACATTCTGCCTGAAACTGCTCAGCTCAGAGCAGCTTATGGCTTTCAGAATGCTGAGTTTGCAGACTGGATGCACATCTACATCCCTACCATGTCCTGCAGAGAAGCTGCACATCCTGGACTCTGCCCAGTCACTCCCAAACCCCCAGTGCAGGTCAGGGTCCCTGAGGAGCCCAGGACATGCCTGGTGTCACCCAGTGCAGGTCAGGGTCTCCGAGGTGCCCAGGACACACCTGGCCCCATCTCACACGCAAATGCAGCCTGCAGGAACACAATGCTCCTCACTGCTCCTCTCATCTGAGAATCAAAGCAGCTTGGGGAACTCACAGGACTCAACAAGACAAGTATTAACAAAGGTTTTAGAGACATCTAAAGGAATACAGGGCCAGATTTGCCGTAAAGTTGAATGAAAAATTCTGGCATACAGGAAAACTTGCAAACCACTACAGTAACCAAGTTAAATTTCCAAAGGTGGTACATTTTTATCTGTAATTCAGCTCAATAATGGAAATGAAAAGCAGACAGCAATGGAAGCAGACAGCTTAAAGACTGAGAGTTCAGATGGCTGCAGAAATGCCACAAAGAAATCCAATACTTGTTTAGTCCTATGTTGCAGTTTCAGATTTTGCCAAGCAATAGCACTGCAAAGTGAAATCATCCACTCAACTCTTGTATGAGCCCATAGGTTCTCACATGAAGCAAGTCTGGAATTCAGTTTGTGTTATTTCAAGAGTAGCATATAAAATTGTGTGAATTTTACAGGACAACTATAAAGAAGAGCTAGTGTTCGTGCTGTGATGAATCACAAAGCTGCTCTGTTCCCCATTTAAATAGCATATTGTGTATTAGGATTTGAATTTGTATCTTTTGTGCATGACAGAACTGCTGCAAGAACCATATATGCTGTTTACATATTTGCTTAATGTTGAACTTGAATGTACTCAATGTTTGATGGTTGGTGTGTGCTGGGAAGTCAAGGCACATTTCCTAGAATCCCAGACTTCAGTACTTGGAGATATGCATAGAATCAGAGAATGGTTTGGGTCAGAAGGGACCTTAAACATCCTCTGGCTCCAGCCTCTCTGCCAGTCCACATTTTGTTACTCAGATCTCACCCTGCATGCCAGAATAGGTATTTCATTATGTCAAACTGTTTGTAGAGTAGTAAGAGTACGGGATTTTGAAAAATTCTCAGCAGTGACTTAGAAGTTTTATCACTACATCCAACCTAGACAGGTGGACAGTGCTGAAGATTTTAGGCAACACAGCATGGCAAAGACATGCTTGTCTTGCAGCTTACAGTTATTACTCTTTCTTTTTAGAGACCAAGCCATTCTCTTGTACACTGCCCAAAGGATTTAGCAGTTTTCTCTGAATGGCTCCCTTAAAATTTCCATCTAGGGTTATGCTGCAGAGCTGCAGGTCTCACAGCACTCTGTTCTGGGGTGAAAATCTGTTTTCTTTTCTTGCTTGCTTGTAATCTGCATTTCAACTTTAATGCTCATTGTCTTAAAATTTAAATGCATAAAAATGCATCAAACACTGGACTCTTAGTTTGCAGTCTTATGAAGTTAATGAAGCTTAAAGACAGGATTTTCCACACTGAAACACTTGTGTGAACAAATACAAAAGTTTTTAAAGCCTTTTCTATTGCCACAGTAGGCTTTTTATGCCCACTAGTACTTGGCTTTTGGACTGCTTTTGAAGAATTCTTGGCACCAGGAAAGCTAAGCCTTGGAAAACACTGCCTTTGGCAAAAGTGTTATAGGGATTTGGTCAGACGAAGAATATGAACCCACAAAAATGCTGTCTACTCAGAGAGAATTATGAACCACTTGTGAGCATCAATGGGTAACTGCTCATTGATAAGTGACACAAATCCATGTGAGAGTCTTCTTTGATGGCAGTGCTTTTGCCTTTCCTCAGCAAAGGCCAGAGTTTATGCTCTTGAAACAAAGGAAATGCTATCTCCTAGAACAGACAGTTCAGAAATTCACCCAAAGGCAAGACTTCACATAGCTGCTTCTCCTCTGATTGTTATTTTTAAAGTAACATTCTTGGGGAAAAAAAGCTTTGTTGTATAGTGACAGGAGACTCCAAGACAAAGGGAAATGGGGGAATGGGGGAACCAATGTCTCTGCAATCTATGCTGAAACACAAACTATTATGGGTTCACTGAAAATATGCAATATTAGTCTGTGCAGCAGATGTCTGCCACCAAAATATGTAAAAAATATTTGTCTCACTAACACTTTTATACTCCACATAAAAAGTGTTAAGACAGTTCTGTGAGTTCTAGGCAAAATACTCAGCAAATTAAATCAGTAACCCATTTGTTACAGGAGGCCTCTTGGTGCTTCTCTCTTAACAAATAATTTACCACTGAGTAACAGGCACTGAAGAGCTGGTCCTAAACTCTGATTATAGCTTTTAAATGTGTTAAAGCTGCCCAGGGAGGTCATGGATGCCCTCTAAAGACACTCAAAACCCACCTGGATGCATTCCTTTGTAACCTGCTCTAGGGGACCTGCCTTGGCAGGAGGGTTGGACTGGATCATTGCCATAGGTTCCTGCCAAACCTCACAATTCTGTGATTCCATAAATTTTCCCAATTTTTAACCATACTCACAGCCATCAGAAGAGAAATACAGCTGATGTAAAATGCTGACAATTCACAGCCACTGAAACTTAGAGAACAGACAAACCTGCACCTTTGTCCAGCTCCTAGGATCAGCCTTTGTGATGGAAAACAAAAGGGTCTTAGTGGTCCCCACTGTAACTGGTAGACAATTCCCCAAACTCTGCAGAATTAATGTATTTCATATAAATGTTGTCTTTTGATAATGATGCCAGCCCTACACTCTGCAGTGTTGAAAAAAAACAATGGACTGTGAGAGTTTTCTCATTCTCAGGAAAACAGTAACTTCTTTGCTCTGTACTCCACTTCATGAAATAAGACTGAGGTCAAACTAAACCCTAGAACATGAAGCAGTTCTGCCTTTCTTTATGGACTTTAAAAGATAACTTGAAGAGGCTTGTGTCCTTGGGCTAAAACTTGCCATTGTAAATTCTCTCTTCAGTGTCTCTGCAGATTTTGGAGTTAGAGTTATGTTTTGAAAAGCATTGCAGAGTGTAGTGCTGGCATCTGTGTCATTAATTAATATTGAAATTTGGTGAACATACATGTGCTTCCCTATCAACTCCAACCAACTCCAGCATACATGCACCCCCTTTGTGCAGCTGCATAAAACAAGGTTGTCTTTAACCTAGGTCAGTTCTCTGATTCTCCATTCTGTTGCCACACAAGCAGAATGCAGAGGCAGGAAAATTGATGGATGATTCTTAAAACTGAGCCCTATTGCCAGAAAAAATGCTCACTGAGCTATGACCTCAGCCTCTGAGCATCTCAGATGGCAAACAGAAACTAACAGCACAAAAAGACCTACTTGCATATCTGCAACTATGATAGGACCCCCCACTTTACAGAATATTCATTTTTTTTTTCAGTGTGATGTGAAATATCCTCTTTCAAGGGTATTTTTCCTGTGAGGAAGAACAGGACAGAGACCCTCTGCAATAGTTAAATGTGTTCAACTCTCAACTCCTGGAGTGAATATTTATTTCAATCAATTCTGAATAGACTTGCTGCACAGCTCCATCTTTATTTAATTCTTGTCAGCACATTCCAGCAATGATGTTTCCCTTTGCCTAGCAATGCTTTGTGGAGGTAAAACAGCCTCAGAAAAAATAAAATAAAGGGGGTGTGTGTTACTCTATGAAGGCCAAATCTAAGTAATCACTAGTCTGTGTTATAGTGCAACTAACTTGATTTCAAAAATATACAGGACAACTTCACCATCTTATTTCTAGGCAAACAAGCTAAAACCTTGCAGCATCTTACAGCAGACAGGTTAGCATTAGTAACCTCGAAGAAACAATAAAGGTAAGGCTGCAGAGTTATATATACTGTCTATTCTAGATGTACAGCAGTTATTTTACAATCTAGACAATATTTTAAAAAAATTCTCTTAATTTTTAATGACTCAGAATACCTCTTCAAAACTATGTATTTTAATCCAAATGACTTTGTTTCTTAGAACTTCTAAATGCACTGGAATTAGCTATAACAATATAATTTGTTGTCAACATTGCCCTCCCTTCTTCCAAAGGAAGTTACACACCTCCCTAGATTCTTCTATTAGGTGCTGCTGATTAACAGCATTTGATTACATGACCTTATCTTCTTTCAAGCTCAAAAGCCCTGGATAGCCATCTCTCCACAAACAATCCCTACTCACATGCCTTTGCTGTTACACTGCATTGTCTGAGACTTTTCAAAACAAGTTTTATGGAGTCAAATCTCATGGTGCTGTTACAGTAATTTGTGTGCTTGCAAGCCTGTGTTAATGACTGCTAATGGATTCAAACCTGCTATGCTGAGGAGTCAGACAGTCAGTGCTGCACACCAAGTGACCTGTCAATACCTGCTCTTGACTCAGCAATGCACACCTGCTGTGGGAGCTCTGTCTCAAATTGCAATTTTCTCTTCACCTGCAGGCAGTCATCTCACCATTGGAGCACATGACCCAGAGTTCCCTGGAATTTCTGCACTCTCAGCAGCAGTAACAAGGAGGGTTTAGAAAGCATTTACTTTTGCATCAGCACTGCAAAAGGTTGGTGCCCTAAGGCTAACTAATGTCACAGGCTAATACAGTGACTGAGATGAGAGACATGGTACAAGAGTAAAATTTGAAGAGTATAAGCTTAGAATTCTGTTAAGATTTTACTGCTTCCATGAATGAGAGAAAGCACAGCAGATGCATGAAAACCACCTTAAAATTAATAACCATCATGTATGAAAGGCACATTCATCTCTTCCATTCACAGTCTGTAAAACACTTTGTATTACCTGCAAAACTGAATGTCTGGTAGGATTCCCATTTGCATAGGTTATTCATCAAAAACAAAACCAAAAAAGTATTGGTCTTAACTAACAGTTATCAATATGTTTTAAGAGTAACTCACCCTAGAAGGTTTTAGGTCTGTGGCTGCTATGTTAGCTTTTTATCCAGCAGCCTTTTTTCCCCCTTTCCCCCCATCCTGTTTCCTGAACAGTGTAGTGTTCCCCAAAAGGCTGAAGGAGACTTGAGCATGACTGTGTAGTTTTACAGAAGTTCTCCCTGACTTTCTTATACAAGTTTCAAGAATTTTAAGAAACAACACAGATAAAATCTCTCCAAACTTGGCTGAAAAACTAGAACAAAGAAATAATTGGTAATAAAGTACTTCTAACCTACTCCTAATTTTTAAAGTACTTAACAAGTGATATCCACTAGCTCATAAAGGTCTTATTTAGGGGAGTTTATAAACAACACTATTTTGAATGGATGACAGACTGGGAAAGACCAATTAGTGAAAAGATTTTGTGCTCTGATCATGCCACTTGGTTACTAGCCCTCAGCCACTCTGTGCTGGCAGGCACACTCAATCTGCATTACTGTGATGCTCTTCTCCATAATTCTGGAAATTACCATCACATGAATGTGGAATTATTGCTAACTGATGACAGTTGTCTGCTTACACAGGATGGTTCTATGATTCATTTGTCATATCTGCTTATTAAGGGCAATAGGTGGCTTTTAGCCTTTTCGTATAACAGAAGGTTCCAAATAATTTGGTTTTGTCTAAAATTAGCACACAATACACACAACATGAAATTTGTTGTCTATCTGGCACACATTTTAAAGTTATTTTATTAATAAACTATGAAATTTTGAGTATTTAGGGGGTTTTTTAATAGAAAAACTTCAACACATAGACAAAATTTACTGTAAATTCTGGAACAAGAGGAATGTATGTATTTTTCAGGAACATTTTGCAAGTTGTGCCAAAGTCAATGCTATTAGGTAAGGGGACTATAGCTAAAGGGAATTTTTGAACACATTTCATCTTTTTCACTAACCACACTAGTAAATCAAAACTCAAGAATCAGACATTGCTATCATTCCCTGGAAAACCAAAGTATTTGGTTATACTCAAACATCAACAGTTCAGTGCTGGGGTGGGGGGGGGGAGAAGAATAATTCTTCTACTCAAGGGGTAGCTATTATCCCATGCTAGCTCTATGCTCCTGGTAAAATAATCAGTGAAATAGCTAATGATATTTCAACTATCACTAACTTTCCAATTCACACTGTGGCCTATTCTAAACCCTCAATTCCTCTTCTTGGAGCACAAGAACTGTTTCCATGTTGGTGTTGTTCTCAAGCAGAATGCTGTCTTGCCTAAAAAGCACTTCTACAAGTATAACTTATTTTGCTTGGAGAACAAACTACAGTAACAGAAGCTGCATTTTGTAACAAGAGTAAGAAAATGTGATACTGCTATGACAGTGCAGCTATAGTGACTAATCCTTTTAAGCAGAAACAAAACTTAAGATGTATATTTTGTGGTTTTCAGCTGCAAATTGTTTGCTTTTTTCTGCATAAACCTAGCACTTGTTGTAATTTTTAAAAATGGTCCCTAAATCAAGTTATCTGATATGCATTTAGGTACTCTGAGTGAAATGAAGAATGGCTTATTAAAATTTAAAATAAAGTAGTTACAACCTCAGTTAAGAAAAATTGATCTAGGCTTCTTTAAACTTACTGTAATTCCCTGATTTTGACTTTGCTTATATGAATTCTGTCTGGAAATATATTTAAGATAAATCAATGGAATATACTCGTAAGCTTCATCTTGTTAAGATGATGCTTTTTGAAAACAGAAGGTTACTTTTTTAGTGATATATTCTACTAAAAAGCTATAGGACTGTATACAGAGCAGCACTGTACACCTGGCTTTGGACAAAGAATTACGTTATTCCTCAAATAAACAGAGAAGTGGCTGAAGGAATAGTGAAATATTTTCCAGACTTACTGTCAGCCACAGAAGTGAAAAAAGGAAATCTAGACATTTATAAGAGAGTGATTAAAAATTAATCTAACTCTAATTTCATCTGGGCAAGTAGTTCAACAGTATCATATACAACTATTCTATTCCTTGTCAAATTTCCATTCATTTAGTTTCTACTCTCACATATGAGATAAACAGGTTTTAAGGGAAGGGGAAAGTAGCTTTGGAACTTTCTTTTTGGGAGCCTCTTCAGAAAGTTCAAGTAAAAGGGCCCAGTTACCCATTTATTATCTCTTCCCTTCAACTCTTGTTTTAGAAATAACCTAAGCTGCCCCCAGGTAAAGGCTATGAGAATCAGTAGCACTGATCTGTTTTAGGCATGCCAGAGAAAAGCCAGTAATTGAATTCAATAGGCTAAAAAATCTGAACGTGGATGTGTTGGATTTTTAAGATGACTGAATTACTGACCCTTCTTAATTAGTGTCCAGGTGCTGCCTGCAGCTAAAACCTAATGAAGAGGAGAGCAATTTTCTTCTTAAGTACCTGTGTGGCTTTTTGCACAGGAATTTAGATCCAGTTCTGGTAGTCTGAAATGTGGGACTTGGTTACCTCCAAATCTCCTCTTAAATGAACAAAAATCTGCTACACAAAATTCTGAGACATTTAATACCCTTACTAGTAAAAAAACCCCAAAAGTTACCAGTGATAGTTACTAGATTTGATTGGGGATTAATGATCTCCAGTTAGTTCATGTAATTTCCACCAAGAGGCAAAAAGGCCACAGAAAATGAACTGCCAGAGGGACTTCTCAAAGAGTACATTGGAACAGAACGGGGCTGGATTGGCAGGATAGCTTTTTCCTGGTTTATACAGTTTATACAGTATTTTTGGAAAAAGTAAGACTGGCTGCAGTCTTTTACAGAAGTTTGTGTTGGCCAAGTCTTCTCTCAACACTGCTACATGCTAGGCCTGCTTTGTGAGAGAAGATGAGCACTCAGGTTGGAGGGGCAATACTTAGCTCAAGATAAAACCCAAGTATTACCTAGTGAGGCATAATATAAAACACAATACAAATCCTAAGAAGCAGCAGACACACTCTACAACAGGAACTAAGAAAAAGACTGGAGAAATTTAATTTGGTACCAAATTTTTAAAGGCTAATAAATAAACTTGAGATGGTTCTTACAAAAATGGCTCAAGACCTCACCATCTTTAGAGATGGCTTTATGACTTTCCTGCTGTTTTTCTCAAGGTAACTAGAGTGATCACTCTTTTCCTTTATTTTACTTCATTATAGGGAGAAAAAAAATCTTATAAATTTAGTAAAAAATGCAAGTTATAATTTGTAACACAGCAAATCACTGGAAATACTCCAAAGGTAATTTCTCTATGCAATATGATGTGGAGTGTCTTTTGGCATTTGCTCCTCATGAAGTTATCTGAAGAAATTAACAGACAAAAATCCTAATAAAACCTGTTAGCATCTTGCACAAATAAAAGCACTGTTTAGAACATCCTTTCAGGCACATAACCAGGGTATCTCTGGCTTCTTCTGCTGCTCAATTACTACATTCTAGAAATAATCTGTGTAACTAAAAACAGAAACTTGCACTAGAAATTGTAGAATGTGCAAGGTAAGTACTGCTGCAGTTCTTCTAAGAAAACAGAAAAGGAAGCAGTGGCTGAAAGGATTTTTTAACCCAAAAGCTTTTCTGTTTACCGGTGCCCACAAATTTGTCTGCTGGAAACATCACGGGTGGCTTCTAGTTGCCTGAGTCTGGCAAGGCAAAACTGGGGAGGAACTGGAGTGACAGAATATATAAGAGGATTATCAGAGCCATCTGCAGTTCACAGGCATCCAACATGCTTGTGTTTCACCACCTGCAAACTTCTGTCTGAGAACACTGTGATTTTCTGCTTTCAAAGCCACAGAGTGCTGCTGACGAACTTCCAGGAATTTGTGTGCCATGGCATGGAGATGACAAGCAGTGTCATCTGGGACCCTGCCTAAGCCATGCTGCTGGGCTGGAACAAAATCATGGCTTCAGACCATGCTCTGCAACCCCCTGCCTCAAAGCAGGATGTACAGATGGGGGCAGAAATCAGCGAAGTTACTCACAAATATAAACATTAAGAAGGTGTTTGGTTTTCAAAAAGCAAATTGCAGAGTTTACAATATATCAAGTTTTGAAAACTTCAAAAGTGTGGAAGTTTCCCCAGGGACAAGCAAGCAGCTGTCTGGCCCGAGGGCAGCTCCTAGGAGGGCTGGCAGGGGACCAGGCACTCAGCCTGCACACCAGCACCAGCCCAAGCACACTCCATGCAATCAGACAGCTCTGCTTTCTTAAGGGAAACTCCCAGGAATGCATCCATCTCACTGGAACAACACAGGGCTGCTGTTCCATGTATCTGCTAACATTCTTATTTAAATACTTCTTGAAATACAATTTCCTGCCTTTAAAATTGTCTCAAAACACATATATACCCAGACAGTTAAACAACTTTCAAATGGTACATAACAGGAAAATTTGCCCATGAATCTGATGTATCCTTGCTTTCATGGAACAGAATTGTTTGCTTAGTCATATGTAACTGGTGAACTCTGTGATGATTTCTGTTTAAAACTCATTTAGAAGACATACAGTCTGAAATATCAAACACACTTGAAATAAAAGTTTCATTCACAGTGCAAGATCAAACTCTGTCAAAGGAACTAGTTTTTGATCTTTTTTACCTTGAAATATGTCTGGAACAGACATAATTTACTTTCCTGTATCTACATGGTTTTCCATCCCACTTTCTTCAGACCTCTCCTTGCAGGATCTAAGTCAGAACCTCTGCACAAGTTGGAAAGTCAGTTGGCTCCAATTAGGAACAAAAGGAAAGAATGCTTGAGGAAAGAAGCATCTCTGACTGGGAATATCCTGACTTTTAATTCTCCCTTTCATGGAGCAGGATCCCTCTTGATGTCCTTTCATGGTGGAAGGAGAGGTGATGGGAATACTTGCAACTGAAAACCAAATGATTTGCTGTTTCCACACCTGTGCTTTTCTTAAAACTGCTTCTCTATTTTAGTGTCCCACTTGCATACTGTGTCTTTCTCTGTGGTGGGTCAGTCTCCAACTACCAGCAAAACAGCCTTTAAAGAACCCTCTATAGCAAGATTTTTCAACACAAAATATACCAAAAATGTTCAATAACATTAGCAGCACTGAGCAAGTTTTTCACATTCCAAATGAAAATTTACATTATTATTTCCAATTAGAGAGAAAAAGGGTATCTTCCTCCTGATATTAGTAAATTCTCATATAAATTCAGCTATTTACATTCATTCCCTATTATCTATTTTATGTCTGGTTTATATACAGTAAGGTACATTTCTTGAGTATAAGTTTTAATGTAAAACCTCACAGATTAATTTTCTACTCATAATTGTGTTTATCTGTATTTATAGACTTACAATCTGTATTTATAGATTTACACACCTTTAATTAAGCTCTGCTTTTCATTTGATCTTTTCCCATAAAGCATACAGGTATCTTAAAGGGCTAATATCAACAATTTTTTTCTGTAGAAAGAAGTTGAACCACTAACACTGGCTCCCTCTCACTCCTCCCTTTTCTAATCACTCTCAGAGACATTTCATTTAATTTTGAACATCTACTCTTTGGTAAATAGGTTGGTCACCAGGCTCAAAACCCCATGGAAGATAAGTAATAATTAAAACCAAAAGTCACATAAGACAGGAAGAATTACTAAAACCATATGAAGAAGAAGAAAAAAAAAAGAGTTTAAAGCTTTTCTGTGTCCTTCATTTTCTGCTTCACTGTAAGGACTGCACATACTGCATGGAAGCTATCTATGTGTTCTGCAGAAGCTCACAGATCCAAGTCCACAATAAGGCTTTTTACATCACAAATGCAGAATGTAGGGGACAAGAACAAGCTACTCATTTTAGCACTGTGATAGCCTAGTACAGAGTTACAAACAACAGCCCAAGGAAAAGCCCAACAGGACTAATAAGATTAGCAACCTAAGCACTGGGTCTTTTAAACACAGTTTATTAAAATATTAATCTATTTTACTATGTTTGTTTACTTTCCCCATATATAAAGAACCATAGAATAATTTACATCTGAAAGGACTCCACTCAAAGAGGAACTAACTTCAACATTACATCAGCTTGCTCAGGAACTGTGCAGTGAGTTCTGAGCATCTCCAGGGCTGGAGATTCCACAACCTCCCTGGGCAGCCTGGCAGCTGACAAGAATGAAATGACAAGGAACCCAAACAGAAAGTCAGTTTGGTATTCTGAGATACAAATATATCTCTGCAATATTTGTATTTCTACAAAGCAACTCATATTCCCTTTATGTTTTCTCTTCTGAAGTAATTTTTGTGTCATATAGTTGTTTTCTCAGTACATCTCAAATTATCAGATTTATGTAACAATATTTTAACCTAACTTCTCTTTGGTTTTTTGAACAAAGCTGTCCATTTTCTGACTTCTTTTTAAAAGAATATTTGTGCTATATGCCTCTAAAAAGAAGACTATGTAAATACTTATATCTTTGTTCCTTCTCCAGTCTTTCACAGGAATACTGTAATAATGCCAACACTACTTCTTCCATGGCTTCACACACTGAAAAAGCTCAGAACAGAGATTCTATTACTTCTGCATATTCATACACCCTTTCTTTTAATGTGTTTGGTGCAAAGCTGTCTATTCTCAGACACTCCAGCTGGCATTTTAATCAGAACAGTGTGAGTACATGGCTATGGCTCATTTTAAGTCCCCTTTTACAGACCTCTTCATATAAAATATAAAGATATTTTACTTTATATATACAAAATATAAAGATATTTAAATTATTTTAAATATACTTATATATAAAAAATATATTTCACATGAGAAAGTCATTTTACCAAATTTGCTAAATTTTTCATCTTTTATTTGCCAACTAAGCCCTCCTCCCCTCCCCAGGACTGAAATCTGAATGTCAGAGAATCAAACTACACTTTCTCATTCAGACAGGAAAAACATTACTATTTTTCCCATTACTTCATATTGGAAACTCTTCCCAATATCAAAACTGGTAAAAAATTGAGCTGAAGGTTAAATTAAAATTTATCTGACACCAACAATGGCCTGGTTGCAGGCCAGGATAAGAAGCCAAAATTACACCAGTGATGAGCCCTGCAGTTAGTGGAGAGATGGAAGATAACCATCTACATTCTTCTCCTTCTGCGAGATCTTACCAGCTCCTGAGAGCATAAAATCAGGTGGGACAAAAGTCTGACACAGCAAGGGTTAGGTGTGTCTCCAAACCTTTAAATGTGGCTCTAGATGGAGTAGTTGGTTGAAGGGAAACTTCTCCCCCAGTCTCTACACTCAGAGCATTAAAATTCATCCAAACTCCCATTTGTTTTCCCTACTCCTCCCAGAGCCCACTACCTCCACTTCTCCCTAGCATTCTCTCACTGATTTTACACCCACTATTCTGTTCCTCTCAGGCCCACCTATTCCCTGGTTTTTCTCACCATAATACCCACTTGAGCTCCCTAGCCCTCCCACAGGAGAAGCACTGAGCTGCAAGCCTCCAAATCTGCTAGATGATTTCCAAGGCAGTTGCACTCCCCAGCCCCCATAATTGGCAAGGAGTAATATTGTATACACAGAGTGCAGTTATCAGCAATCAATCCAGATGAGACTGCAGAGGAGAGAAAGATACAAAAAAGAGGATGCTTATTTTCTCTGTGCTTTGGATTCCTTCAGAGGGAATGTTCCAAGAAATTATGGGAGGGGAATTCTAACTGCAGCAGTGTTCTTACCAGCAGATTTTCCCCAAAGTTAATACGCTGACATGAAGATATTACAAAACTTAGTTTGACAGCAATGACTAAATTAGATGGCATCAAGTTTATTTGTCCTCTGCCACACACACCTGCAAGTCAACACAATTAAGGTGGCCCAGTCCTAAGGAGATGAACTATGGTAGTATGTGGGGACCAAGAAATGCATTTTAAAAGCTCTGTCAGCACAACACTATTTCCTTTGACAATACAGATGCTCCCAATTAGTGAGCTAAAACTAAGTGCCAGCTCACCATTCAAACTAAATTATTGTGGAGAACCTGTATCAGCTTACATACTAAACACAGTTACAGAAGACTATAGCACACCATATGACAGGGACAAGCTTATCAGCTTTACTGTAATGTACTGCAGAATTCTGGTCAATGGTGCAGAATCTAAACTTCTTCAGTGCTAATCCACAGAAATCTCATAGAAACCAGGAGGTCTCAGGAATTTCAGTTCCACTCAGTATTGAGGATAACAGCAAATATACCAAGTTTTATCACTGACAAAGGTTAGAAGAAGTCAAAACCGGTCTCCCTGTTTCAGCTCAGAAGAGGGTGTAATGTATTAGCTAGATTCTGTCTCCTTTAACAGACACTGTAACACAGAGGTGCTTCCATTACACAGAGTGGACGTACAGACATATTTTAGTACTATCTAAGGTGAGGAGACTAACGACAAGTGATTTTTAATAAGCTTTTGAAAGTTTACAGACCTGAGTGGCATTTCCTTTGCCTATGGCTAACAGTTATGTATTATAGAGCACATCCAACTCAAACCAGGTAATGAAGGTTTTTACTTTCTTCGTTTTGATGAAGCAAGGAGTTGAAAACATAACATTTTAAGTAAAACTTTTCTTATTAAAAAAAACCAAGCCAGAAATACAAAATTTTAGCAACGATTGTTCTTTGCTTTAATGACCTCATCTCTCAAAAAAAAAAAATTACCTAAAGAGAAGAATGACTACTTTTTTTCTTACTAATAATGTGGGAGCCTACATTAGACATATTTTGTCAATGTGTCCTCTTAAAAAAATCTAAGATACTTACGGAGTCCAAACCTTCGGAAAGGCAGCGATTTCTTCTGGTGTATATTCATCTAACCTCTTGGGGACTGCACGTGGCTGAGGAATCTCTTGTAGAAGGTTCTTCTCTATATCTTCTGGAATAACCTGAGACAGGTGAGAATAGTCCTAACTACTTGACTGTTTAACAAACACCACCCCTGCCCACAAAGCCAGACCAAAACTTGTCAATAGTACTGCATTCCTCATGCTAAGTGTTTGACCTAAATACACCAATCTCATATGTCTTGAATCTCTGTGAAATAATATGGAAAGCACCCCAACTACATATAAATATAGATATATATATATATATATATAAAAGCAGTGTGATTTTGGTTTTAATTTACTTGCTTATGACATGGGTGCTATTGCTAACACTCCCTCTTCACCTCTATATAACACAAGGATGAAAATGTAACTGCATGGCTACTCACATCTTCGGGGAACAGGTGTAGCCTCTGCATCAGAGTTCTTCTCTGAAGGTTTTTTGGAAGCATTCTATAAACAGCCAGTTTAACAATCTGAGGAAAGGTAACATAATAACAAATAATCAGGGCGGTTACCCATAACATGAAATAGGTTAATTGTGTGTCCATCTGTCCACACTGTTCATCACTGAAGCTCTTCTTAGTCATCTTTCAGCCTGAGGAATTCTGGCACCACATTCAGAAGGAGCTCTAGACTTAAATAAAAAAAAAGAAATACTTACTCCTTGTCATATAAACACTTATTTTAAAACTCATGTAGAAAATTTCCGCTTAGAAAGTTAAGAGCTATATTTCGCTTTTTTTGTGGATGGCTGCGTATGATCTTCAAAGAATTGAGAAGCTTGTGGTAACTCTGTATTTTATTGCACATTTACATACACACATTGTTTAGGAAAAAAAAAAAAGTGCTTAAACAAATTTCCCAGCAACTAGTTTAACTAGTGTAACTTGATGTGTTTAAAACACTTTTATAATTAATGCTTTGTACCTTAAGCAAAGCTGACATACCAAAACACTGCATTACAAACTTACTATTTATATTTATAACCCTTGCTATTAGTTCCAGATGAACAATCTCACTTCTAAACATCAGGAACGAATAGAATTTCTACATCTACTCTAGATGATGCTCATTGTAAAGTAAACAAATTTCAACAGGATTTTCTCTTGGAGTCTAGTGAAGATGCCTTTTATTTAAATACAAATCACATTGTTATGTACTTCATCCAGAAGGGGAACATTTGTAAATGTAAAACAACGCACACAACTGTAGTAGAGAAAAAAGGTTTCATGAAGGACAGCTAAGCACTTAGAGCTAGACCTATGTGCAATTTTGTAAGTAAAATGTTTGCTCCAAGACACGTGGATATAAACTAGCTCCTAATCAAAAAGTACCCAGGCATGTTTAGTGCAGCACCAAGCTCAAGCCAATAAACCACACTGAAATGCAGGGCACTAAGCACAAAATTCGCAGGCACCTGGATATTTTCCAAAGTGTATTGAGCAAAACTACTTATTTTTATAAAATTAACTAAAGGGATTCAATTGAAATTTTAGAGACAATCACCAAGTTCCCAGGTGGAGCCACATTAAGATAAGATTTTCAGGTGTTATGCAGCCAGTACCATAAATCTGTGGACAAATGCAATAAATCAAGATGGCAGGAGAAATATAGCAGATCTTGCAGATTAATATACAGTTTTGATACCTTCTCTAATAAAAATTAATAAGCATGTATTAAAAATCAAAGATGAAAACTAATGCTTTTTAGGATAAAAATTATTCATGCTTGTAGAACAAACTATATTTCATTTAGGTCAGTATACTATGTGTTCTGTGACTACAGGTCTTGATAAAAGGTCTGTTCCCACCTATTCTGTAAACCCCCTTTGTATACTTGGAAGGCTCACAATAAGCTCTCCCCAGAGTCCTTTCCTCCCTAGGTTGAACAACTCCAACTTTTTCAATCTCTCCTCATAGGAGGGGTGTTCCATCCCTCCCATCATTTCTGTGGTCCTCCTCTGGACCTGCTCCAAGACATCCATGCCCTTCCTGTGCTGGGGGCCCCAGAGCTGGACATGGTGCTCCAGATGTGGCCGCAGCAGAGTGGAGTACAGGGGCAGAATCACCTTCCCCACCCTGCTGCCCACGCTACTTTGAAAGCAGCCCAGGATTCTGATTTACTGCAAGGTCATTAGTCCAACTACAGAGCAGAAGGCTAAACAGGCAGCCAGGACACAGAAGGTAGTGCTGGAAAAATTCCTTCATCTTAACTTCTGCCTCAAAGACTCTCCTCCAAGCCAAAATAAATCCAAACCCAGCTACTGGAAAGAACAAGCTTAGATCCAACTTCTTGCCCAAAATTCTGCCTACAGCCACAACTCCACTTTCACTGCTGTGGTGTCAAGTCAAAAAAATCAGTAAAGCACAAGCTTAAGTGAAGTTGTACAGATTGCTTTTGCACCTTGAACAAGGCTGTGTCACAGAAAAGGCAGATCCAACCAACAATACTTGCAAAATGTTAAGTAAGTAAGGGCTCTTCTGTTACCTGAACATGCTCAAGTTTTACTAAAAATAGACCAACCCTAAATAAAAAAGTATGGAATTGCAAATCTGCTACTGAACTCACACGAAACCCAAACCTGAAAACACACATCAGGACACGTTGTTTCTTTCAGGAATTAACAATAAAATGCCTTTTTTACACGCCTGTAATACACTTCTAATAAAAAACAAACCTTACTGCTTCCTATGTCATTAAGCTTACTTCAAGCTATTAAAAAAGCAAGAGTTTAATTTAACATGAAAGTTAAAAAACCTAGTGATTTCTGTGGAATCTCAGACTGGCAGAGAGCTCTACTCACACACAAGTCTCACTGCAACCTTGATCTCATTTTGAAATGAATTAGCACAGTTTAACAGTTTATTCAGTTATTCATGGACTCTCACTGCCTCTTCCCCCACTACTTTATCTTTAGTACTGGCAATGTATAAAATTCCACATCCTCATAAATACTTACTTCTGAAGACCATGACACTTCCTCCATCAAGTAAAGACATCCACCAGAAATCCATCAGAAGTACACAGCCACCCCAGTGTTAGTATTTGGGGATTTTTACACTACTAGGATGCTGTCTGCCCCAGTTTTTTTTTGAATTACAGAGTTCCCATTGGCTCTACTTGCAATTGTCATCTTGACTATTGCAATACCTTTTTTTCAGCTTGGCTTATTTATACACTCATAGCATAGACATGCTCTTAATAACACAGTTATATGACATTATTCTTTTAGTTTCCAATTTAAAGGGCTAATTGGAAGGAAATAAATCAGAAGGCAGCTCTATTAAAACTCTTGCACTTTCAGTCCCTTACAACATATTAATACATTTTATGAGTACAAATAAATTAAAATGCATTTATTTGAAACACTGTGAGTCCTAAACATTATAATTTTTGTGACAAACTCTGGCTTATGTGCAACTAGTAGACGATGTCTGGTGGAGACAAGTTCTGAGAAAGATTCTTTGCCAGATAAAACATACTTTAAAGATGGAAATCAACAGAGCAATACCACTCCTAGTACTGAGAAGCACAAAATAATTGGCTGAATTTCCAGAAGAAAGTCTACCCTAACAGCTGAATTAAGTCCAATAATCAACAGGAAGCAACTCTAGAACATGGGAAGGACACAGTGCTCCAGAGAAAACAAAGTGATTAATTACAAGGCATACCAAAATAACCCTAGAAGAATTTCAAGAGATACGGCAGTTACTTGGAGGTACAGTTTGATACCACATCTTCCTTTTACCAGTCCATGGTTTTCAGTTCTGTATACAATATTGTTTTCACCCACACCTTATAAAACACAACACAAAGAACTTTCTACCTCTGACAGTGGTACAAGTAGTACAACTTGTACAAGCAAGAGTGAATTTACTCAATACTGCCATAAAAATCATTTGGTCACAGACAAATTAAACTTCCATGCACATGGATGTCATTTGGCTTTCCACTGCTGCTTCCACTTAACAAAAATGTGGAAGTTTAATGTTTTCTTTAAATTATTAACTTCTTTAAATTATTAACTTCCTCAAAAATAAGGAATGGATTAAGACTTTTTAATACAAGCATTTATTTTTGTGTACTATGAAGAGAATGACCAAGTCAGCTCCAAGACTTACTCAGATCACCTAGAGGTTTCAAGATAGCATGTTCTCCTCCCCATGCAAAACTAATTTGTGTGCCTACTAATCCAGTCTTTTAAGTATTGTTCTAATTAATTAAAAAACATTACTCCCCTCTAATAGAAAATGCTACTACTTCTAGTGTTTCAATAACTGACTTCTAGCATGTACATATTATTCTATCAACTATCCCTTACTAATGCAAATAAAATAAGTTCTCAAATAGCAACAGCAAGATTTAACTGTGCTTTCTGTCTGAGCTTTTCTTCAAAAGACCATTATTAGGCAGATATAATGGCAAGTCTTTACGTGCAAGCAATTGCTAAAGGGAACTGGAAAAGGGAACTGTTCAAAAGGAAAATTAGAACATTTTAAACCCCTTCACATCAGTGCCAGCAGCTGAACAAACCAAAACCTGGACACCCCTGGAGGCTCCCTCCCAGCACACTTCCACTGAATTACCCTGCTTCACTTAATAATCTTCCCTAGCAGGTAACATTCACTCTGAACAATTATTGCCCATTATTTCTCTGTCACAAGCAATACAGCCTCTGAATACTGCAAAGGTCAATCCTCTCACTGAGCATTTGGTCTTAACCAAATGTAATTTCTTCTTTTTCTTTTCTGGGGTCAAGTTACTCATGCAGCTGAATTTGCCTACCTTTCATATCACAAATCAAAGAAAAATTAATTGAAAACTTTGTCCTCACAGGATTACTATCTACTTCTGTAGATTAGATCTGACAACATTATTTTGGAGGCATTTAAATGAAAAGTCTTAAGATTTTTCCAGGATTTTTTTCAAGTAATCTTTGCTCCCTCTCAAATCCGAGATTTAAAACTACATCTTTTAATCTTTCTGTATCAAGTACCTAGAAGTCTAATTTTGAAAGTGCTGATCTCATGCCAATCAGCAGTTTTGCACCTAAATAAAACTTCTTCAAGTTTTATTTAAAAAGTAAAGAAAATCCCAAACCTCTATGCATTCCAAACAACTACACCTCAAATCCAAAGGCTTACCTGTTTCCTTTATTTTCAAAAGATTGTCCTGGCAAAGAAAACACACCAAACCCTATACAATCAGATTTTTTTTTTTGCAACCTGCAATGGAAACTAATGCTGCCTGCCCACTTATATCCTAAGAGATTATTGCTGCCATACAGAATATTAACATTATATTAACCTGAAGAACAGAGTGGCTGTTTTGAACTACAGCGACAAAGTCTCATGGTGCACCTAAAGAACATATTTAATAGTTTTGCTTATGGGTGGTCCAAGAAATTACATTCAAGCTAAGTCAGAGAAATGTGAACAAGCTCATTTTTTTTTCTTCAATCAGCAGTTCTTAAAGTAGCCCAGCCAAGTTCATTAGACGAGTTCTATTCTCTGCTATTTTGAAGAAGAGCAGACAACTGAAAACAGTAGAAATTTTAGACAGATTCAGAGACACTCCCTCCTCATGTCTCCCAAATGAACTCACAAGTATTTAAGGTAAAAATGTGCTACACTATGTACTTTTGTACTTTTTAAGGTAAAAATGTGCTGGACTATGTACTTTTGCTATCTTTTTGTTAACATACTAGTTTTCACCCTTGCATAAACACAAATTTTTCTGAAGTGCTGAAAACCTTGGCAAAACGAATGAGGAACATTAAGTTAAGCTCTACACGAAACATCAACTACACACACTTCTTTCTGCATTCACTGCCTCATATTAACAATGGAAAAAAAAATGCAGTCTTTTTCTAATCTCAGGTACAAAATCATACCTCAGAGATCAGACATATATAATAGGACAGGTGAGGTTTTTTATTGCTTTCAACAAAGAAGAGAAGTCCTGGATACAAACAGTTGCCATAGGAAGCTTCCAAGACCTGTCTGGATAAATTCCCAGCAGCTTTACCTGACCTAATAGTTGACACTGCTTTGAGTAGGAAGTTGGACTAGAGATTTCCTCAGATTCTCTTCAATCTGAATCATCCTATGGCCCTCTGAAAAAAGGCACATGTAAATTCAAATTCAGCACAAACCCTCTGAAGCAGTAACTACCACCTGCAAGGAATGTAAAGCTCCAAAATCAGTAAGATAGATTCAATGAGGTCAGCCCCCATGAAGTGAGAATATCACTTGGTGGCACCTTAGGAAGGAGCTAGAAATGATCAGGGATGATACCACAGTAACCTTGTCTAAATTCTGACAACTATACTTACGGCTTTCAGCCTCCCATGTAAGCATAAACTACAGCATTTTGCATCAAATTACTCATTACAATCTTTTTAACCAGCCATTAGCTGTGAAGCAGGTTTTCCTAAAACACTTTGTATACTAGAAACAAAACTAACAGAAAAATATTTATCTTGGGGATTTGCATGTTTGAATTGAGATATATGTAAATAAAGACAGTGCTAAGCATTCCTGCAGTCCTACTATATACACACACACTCAGGAAGTCTTATATAAACTGAAAATAGTCAAATCCATTGCAAAATCTCTATGTAGCACCATGGAAGTTTACAACATCTTTTCCTTGGAAGTAGTCTCTTCCATTAATTTACTGCCTTCATTTCTATAACAGCACTATTTCCAAAAGCAATGATGACTCATCCTAATGAACACTACCAGGATGAATTAGCAGGAGGCAGTAAGTCCAAGGGCAGACTAAGAGCAGTAGCCTCCAGGATGAAAGTAACACTTTAGAAATGAAGATTCAGATGCCAGAGGAAGATACAGCCTGCTTTCTACAATCTTCCTAATTCCACTGGCTTCACAGGAACTGAATTTAATGTGATTAAAACAGAAAGGAAATGAAATAAAGTGATTTAAAAAGTCTTGATAATAACTATGTGTCATTTAGATTATGATTTGAAGATGCATATGCATGTTACTTAGGCTGATGTTCTCTTTACAGTACTACTTTTTTCAGATTTCAAAAGCTAGTTCTAAAAATAAAACCTGCTAATAAAGCATCATCATAATTTCCATTTTTGTCATATCCCAATGCATTTCACACCAATACAATTCAACTAGTAAACAAGTGTTTCCAGCCATAAAAACCCATTACAGCTACACATAATGTTTCTTGCCAAATTAACACCCACTACTAATTACGATAAAAACATGTCAGGTATTTTTATGAGAGAGCAACTGAATGCTTTATCTTCAATAGAACGACAGAGTTAATTGCTGAAGATTCTCCACCATTGTGTTAAAAAAATAGTGTCTGCTGCTAAATTAGACCAAGACTTGAGCCACATCATCATTTGCTGAGCCTTTGTGCAACATGCTTTGGTTTTTGGCAATGCATTTAATCCTCTTCTGTTTGCAGAGAAATTCATCTATGAGTCTGGCAATAGAAGAGGTATTTAGAACAAATGCCAGAAGGTAATTTAGAGAACATCCAAGTCTCATGCCCTAACAAGTTGTGTTACACTGCCTCCCAGTGCTCAGCATCTGCCTGAAGCTCAAATGACACTTATTGAAGAATCCATTTTAGACATGGAACTATCAGTAATTCCCAAAGGAATTACAACTATCTTAGAGGCTGTTTGCAAAAGCATTTGTTTTGAAAAGTTCTAGACAGAACATTATATGGAAATGTAGGATTTAGTTTCATTTTATTTAAAGAAGTTGTGACAGTAAAAACAGAAACCAGGCAAATTCATATGGTGGACTACTTTTTCATTGAGTACTTGCACTTGTATAAGGCAGACTTGGGACAAACCAAGATTTCCAAATAATTGATAAAACCCATGAATTTTACAGCAGACAAAATTTCTCTAGGTAAAGGAAAAAAAATTTGAATATTTTTATATAAAGTGACCCAAATGAAAGTATTTCAAAGTCAAAACCAAACATAAATGCCTATTGATCTCTGTGGGTCTTGTATCATGCTCTGAAACATTAGTACTTAGAGAATTCAGTCCTCCAATGCCATCCATTCAAACCTCTAGTAGAAGTTATTTATTTCACAACTGTGTAAGTCAAAATGTTTGTATCTGGCTCCCTATTTTTTTACTCAGTACAAACACATGAACACTGCATTTCAGAATATACAATAGTCTAACACAGACAGTAAATAGGCTTATGTTCAACATAATCAACTTCACCATTTCTTTCCCAGACCATGAACACACAGTATTTCAGAAAAGATTTAAAAAAATATCATCACTTAAAACCTACCATTGAATTTCACTGGGAAAAAGAGGCAGATGCACTTTCTAACGTTTTTAAGATTAGCATTATTCTTGCTGAGTCTTAAAAAAGCAGTAGGGTCATTAAGCTCAAACACAGCTTAGCTCAGTCAAACTGGAGGCAGTTCACTTATGAGAAAGGTCAGACCCCTGAAGCTAAAAGGAAGTAAATAAGTGAAAAATTAGTGAAGTAAACAAGTTTGATTTGCTCCTTTGGACAGCATGGAAGAATGACAAAAATACACAACTTACACTCTAACCCTGAAAACATTGTTTACAAAAATGGTGTCACAAGCCAAGCTTCTATGAACCACTAGCAGAATGTTTGTAATTTAACTTTAGATATGCAGGTAATTGATCCCATTTGTTTAGAGGAACTAATTAACTGGAAACTAACTAGTTTCACAAATGAAAGTGAAGAAGGGAAAAACACTTACAGCAGTTGGATCCTTCAAATGGAGCTGAGTTGCTGTCACTTGCTTGAAACCACCAGGATAACTAGGAAAACAAAACAAACGTACAAGATTAATTCTACATGCTCAAGCACGATGTTAACAAAAGTATCACTGCATTTTGAGCAATGGTGTAATGGTACTACAGGCCCTCAAAAAAGGAAGTTGTTCTCATGAGCCCAAAACCTGTATTTTATTTATCTTGTCAACTATCTAATTTCAACACCATTTGTGCTTTTTTGTTTATTCACTTGAGTATGATAAACCTTGTGCTTCACAAACATATGGATATGTTTTTAAAACTGCTTATTAAATACACCATAACAGCTATAGAATACAACAGAAATAAGATGCAGAACTCTGAAATATTTCCTAATGACCAAGACTCACAACCAGTTTGTGGCTGACATAAGAGACATCCATTTTGAACTGTGTTTATTATTTTCTTGCTACTCTAAATAAATCTTAGCAAGACTTGGCATATCTACAGTAATAAAATTTTAATTTTACTGCAATGGATCCATCTTTCTAAAGCCTATATGACAAGCTGAAGCTGCACTAATTCAGATCTCTGCATAAGCTTTAAATGAATGATAGCATGGAGTAAAAAATCACATGGAAGTCAGGTAATGCTACATTTCATTTTGATTGAATTACATTATTAGGAATCAGCCTAAGTGAAATGAAAATAGTCCCAGCATCATGAAGACATGTCCACTGAGCTGCATGGACTTAAATATTAGTTTTACGTGTACAGTTCTTTTTACTTATTCAAAACTAACTTAGGTACTTAAGCAAGTACTTTACATACATGTTAAGTTTTTAGAGAAAATTTTAGGTCATAGGGGAGATGGAGACAAAAAAAGCACACAATAATTTCCATCACCTTTGAACAAGAATTTCTCAGCAATTCAGCAATTTCAGGATTGCACCATTAGCACTACAAAATTAGCATTCTCAGTGAAATTTATTCATCTCTCAATTGGATACATTGTGATACTCAGAGATTATTATGAATTAATATCACTGCTTAAAATAGGAGTACTGAAATGATCATCAACTCCACTGTAAACAAGTTATGTCTACCAGAATAATATATTTTACACTACTGCGTATAACAATGTACTCTACATCACTACAGCTTGAGAGCATTTCATTTTTCAATTGTTTTTCCAACTTTTTTTACATCCTCTGATTCAATATTTATTCTTAGGTAAATAGGTCCTGGTAGGATAAAATAATTGAAGTTGGTGACTCTACATATATATATATATATATATATATATATATATATATATATATCTTAAATGTGCCAATAGAAATTTCTTCTACTACACAGTAAACAGAATAGTTCAGATCATTGGGTCCAGAGGTTAACACAAGACATAACCTCATTCACCAAATCTGTTAACTTATTCAATTGTTCTGACTACTTTTGAGTCAATTATTTCCCTAGCAACATACACTGGGTATAAAAAAACCCAAAACAAACACAACAAGAAAGAAAAGAAAAAGAAAGGAGGAAAAAGTTTTGCACCATTTAAAACACCATGACACATGCAAATAAACAAACCCCCCTCAAGAGTTAAAGTAGGAATTCCCTTTTAAAGCAATATGCTAAAAAAGACTTCAATTATTAAGAAAATATGACATAAAATTTACCACAAGCTCATTGCCACAAGCTTTATTTACTATAAAGCTTACCCAGTATGTGAAGAATATACTTTCTGTTCCCATTTGTTGCCAGAGAAGGCAATATGTCTTGTATTTATTATGACAACATGATCTCCACAGTCATCTGCAAGGTAGAAGTGGAAGATATTAAGGAAAACCACAGAGGGGATCAATCAAAGTAACAACTATTATGTGTGCAATACATACATAGCAACATATAAATACACCTTCCATAAACCTGAAATTTAAAGATCTCAGCTTTTTGAGTCACACCATCCAAATCAGCATTTAAATACCAACGTTAATTACTATTTTTCGTGCTACTAGGTTAGAAGGCAGGTAAGCAGGTAAAATACCATCAGACCAGATGCCTAAACCATTGCAAATATTCAGCTAAGATTTGGAAATCTGGCTTACAGGCAAATTTCTATTCTATTCAACACATTATGCTGCATATGCACTTGCATTCAAAAAAAAAAAAAAACAACAACAAAACAGGAAAAAAAAAAGGTTGGTTCCAGATGATCCTATTTTTTTTTTTTTATTTTACTTTCTCAGAAAAACTGTATCAGTGTTCAATGAAGGACGGAACATTTTGGGTAACTAAAATACTTCTATTAAGTAGTTACATTCTCAGGCTAAATATATAAAACAAACAAAAATATTTCATCGAGGGAAGTGGCAGGGGGTAAAAGCCCTAAAAACACCACCCCCTACAGCTCTGTTGGGAAAAACCCCACAATTTCATCTATTCAATGGAAGCAAATGTTACAGCATATACACATTTAGATTTATACCAGCAACTTTAACATCAAAAGTTCTTTAGGTGTGAGGTTTATATTCTATTACCAACATCCTGCTAGAAACAGTTGATTTAATAAGATTTTCTGTAGTAATAAAGTGCTAACAGAACCTCTATTATCTCAAAAATATCACATAAATAGGAGAAAAGATGTAGTTTTTAATTTTAGAAGCAATGATCCTGTAATCAGCTATTCAACTGAAGTGAGAATGATTTCTCCAAAGTTCAGCCTCATTTGCATCACCATATTAGAACACAAGTATTTGAAGAGGCTCACTTGATTAAAACATTTTTGAGTAGGTAACAAAGCAAGGCTTAAATTGACCGTGCATTTTTATAGGAGCATGTAATTAATCAAAGCAAGTTTCACACCTTAAGGTTTTTATTAATTTTTAATCTTGTATTCTTTTCATGCTCCACTTTCAATTACAGCTGAAGTGCAAATGCAATTTACACACCCTTGCTGCTCCAGCCGTTCACTGCTGACAGTTCAGTTCTAAAAACACTGCATGTCTTCATAAATGTCAGGGAACTGACACTGGACTTTGTGACTTTTTGGTCTTTTGGTTGGGAAGATGACACAATAAGCTCATCTTAAGGACATTTCTGACAACAGTTTTCCACTTGCATGAACACTGAATTAACAATTACCAAATTAAAAACAAAACAATAAAAAAAATCTTCCTGATGTTACTCTGTCCAGGGAGCTGTTATCTTGCAGGCACTAAAATATTTGTTAGTTCAAAAAAAGAAGCAAAAGAAGCATCAAGTGCATAAAGCCCAAGTTCCTGCATACTTTGCTCGCCTAAATGTCTCAGTAGCAGTTAGAACTAATTGGTGTCAACACGTGTAAAGCAATTAGTACTGATTTACAGAACATTTTAAACAAAATGAAGTTATCCTTGAAATACTTTCCGAGACTTTAGAACTTCACAGACATAAAAGTATCAAAGTTCTTTTACACAGGGTAACCAAAACATTTTCTCCTCAGCATCTGCTTTATTTCTCAAGACAGCCTTAAGTCTCCAGTGACATCTTGTGGATACAACAAAATTTGCAACAACAGAACTGCGACATTTAAGGGTCTTGACAACACTACAAATCCTACCTCCTACTGTGAAATAGATCGAGTGTAATTTTACTACGTACACTTCAACACGTATGAGCCAACTTCAAGGATTCCTTTATGTTACAGTAATGTCTCTGGAAAAATCTGCGTGGGTATTACAGAAAACATTGTACTAGTGGTGTGAAAGATCAACTTTTTATTATTTATAAAATGCTTATCCTCATGAGACAGCACTACAGCATTACAGGTAATGAACAGGATTACAGATGCATCTTTATAGCTGAATTTCTAATTTGCAGAAAAATAAAATGATGGTTTTGTTTAAACAAGACACCTTTCAACAATGATTCTTGCCCATTAAAGGACAGATCCCAGCCTCCTCATCACAGAATGTGTGAGGCAGGAAGGCCTTTGAAGGTCATGTCATCTAAACCCAGTGCTCAAAGCAGGACCAGCTTCTGAAAATCTCCACAGATGGAGACTTCACCACCTCCTGGGCAACGACATCCCATTACTCTCAGAGTAAAAAATATCTGATGTTCAGAGTATCCTGTGTTTCAGTTTGTGCCCACTGCCTCATGAAAACAGGACTCCTTGGCATCTTATTCAGAATGAAGCACTCCAAGACTGTGGTCCTGGGCACCTATTGAAAGGAAGTACTCAGATACTTATTTATGTGCACTTTGAACTAAATCTTTACATTTAAGATCAACAAAACATATTGTGAGTTTTTTTAAAAAATGAAAGAAGAGCCCACTGTAATTCAGCTACTCAAAGTGAATTACAAATTCTTAACATCCTTCATACGTATTGGTAAAGAAACAACATTAGGTTGTGAAGGGATATGATGGAAAAAGATAAGAAGGAAAACCAATTAATTTTAAATTTATAAACAATTGAGGAATGTAATCTTTTATACAAAGTTTGATTTTAAAACTGAAATTAGAAGAAACACGCATGTTGAAGAAAAGCAAATTTGCTTTCATTCGTTGCAATACTCACTTAGTGCATGATAAATAGGTTTATGTCTGCCTTCGAGTCTGATTACAGTGGCAGCTGCTAGTTTTCCTGGGGGCTGCATCTTCGCATCGAGGAGGTACCACGCTCTACCAAAAGTAGCCCATTGCTGAAAAGAAAGAGGATCAGTACTTATCATAGGGAAAACTCACATTGGCGTAATCTATCTTCCTCAATTAAAACAACACTTCTTTTACATTCAAATAACACTAGAAGGAATACTGATACGCAGCAGCACCCCCTTCAAATAACCTTTAAATGGACGGAGCACTGCGATACACCCACTGCAGGGCGATGTACAAGGGTAACGCCACTGACAAGTTACCGGCACCGAGGGCTCTGTTTCAAAAAGGCCTATCTCCTGCTGCAAGCTTCCATTATGGCTACACGAGCCGTAACATCGCTGCAGGACACTGAACGCCCAAGGTCTCCTTCCTTCGCGGTGAAGGGCACAGGTCTGCGAGTCCCCGTCCCCAGCCATGTCGCACACAGCGGTTGCTGCCAGCGGCACCCTCAGGTGACACCGGGGGCAGCCCCAGGGCGCTCCAGGGAGGGGGGGGGGGACTGCGGATCCTCGGTGCCCGCCCGCTCCCTCACGGCCCCGGAGCCCCGTCCCGGCGGCAGCGAAGGCGCCGCAGGCCCGGGGGAGGCCGCGCTCACCTGGGCCGCCCGGCTGTAACTCGCCATGCCGCGCGGGGCGCGCAGGGAGGGGCGGCCGCGGCCGCGGGAAGCGGAAGCGCTGCCGTGCGGAGGGCGGTGCCGGGCGGCAGCGCGGGACCTTCGGAGCGGCGCCCGCCGCGGCCCGGCCGGCCATGGAGCGCTACGTGCTGCTGCTGAGCTGGGCCGAGCGCAGGGCCCAGGGCGGGCCCGCGGCAGCCACCGCCGCAGGTACCGCCGGGGACGGCGCTGGGGCCGCGGGCGCTGGGCCGGGGCGGGCCGTGCTCCGGTGTCTGCGGGGCTCTCCTGGCTCCTGCCCCCCTAAACACCCCTTTGCTTTCGGGCTGAAAGTCTTTGGTGCCTTTAACCTGCAGAAACTTCAGGGGGGTTCCTGCTTTATTGTGATGGTGCCATGTAACTCCGTAATGCGTTCCGGAGCGTGACTTAAAGGAGAATTTAGGAAAATTTGTTTTTTTAAACTGCTTATCTGCAGGTGATATTTCTGTTAAAAACCCCAACCAGTCCCTTTCCCCCTTCTTCCCTAAATTCACTTTCTAATGTCACACTGAATTTTATATGCATTTGCAAGAAAGAAGATTTAACTTTCATAATTCAGTAGTTTTAAGTTTTATTTTCTTTTTCCAGCTGGGACTGCTGCAGACATGTATCAGTTCCTGAAGGAAAGTTGTAATGCATCTATAAATGCAGATGTGGGCACATTCCCAGGTAAATACGGCAATGCACAGTGAGGTGGGGCAAATGCTATTGAGGAATTGGCCTATGCATGTTCTGTTGGGGGAGACAAGTCAGAAATTCAGGTAAACCCAATTGCTGTGGGGTGGGCCTGTTCCTGCTGCTCCTGTTTCTGTAGAGAACCTGACATCATTTCAGCAGCTAGGGTGTTAGGAGATGATTAGATTGATTGGTTCTGAGAAATTAAGGGGAAGGGTTTTGAAGAGTTGACAAATTTCAGTCCAGTTGAGCAAGGAAGAGTAGGAAAGGGCTTGATTCTCAGGTCGGTGGGAAATGGGATATTTTAGTTACTCCTATAATGTCTTCTAATGTTTTTCAGTAGAAATAATGCTTGTCTGTTGGGTAACAATTCAGGACCTTAGTCCATGAATATTAAATCATTTTTTAACCTTAGAATAGATGTCTTAAGGTCTGCTTTAGTACTTTTAGGGGCTGTGTGTTTGTGTTTTGTTGTTTTGGGGTTTTTTAATCAAAAAATGCTTTCTTAGTTCTTTACTTGGTTTGGATATCTACTGTTATAAGCTCATCTTGTCACAGATGTCATATAATTGGGATTTATGTGGGAAAACCACTGTAAGCTCTTAAAATTCATGGAGATGGGAATGTTAAGCTGTTTTCAAGTTCTGTGCTTTTTATTGCATAGAAATATTGATAGAGCATCTCATTTTGTGAACTCTAAATCATATTTATGAAAGGTGTTACTTAGTTCAGGTCTGATACAGATGGTCCAAAGAGAAAGCAATATTACCCAGAACAGAAAAGAGGCAAATGTTTTCTTACTTACTGAGAAAGTGCCAAGAAGTAGAACTCAAGTAATTGTTGCACAATAAATGACTTACAGAGTCTTTTAACAGAGATGTTCATTACAATAAGAAGAATAGATTATAGTGAATTGATTAAGTTAAGAATTGTTTTATCTCTTTGCAGCTTGCTCGGTGGCTGGTATTCCAGGTGCAAAGAAATGGTATTTTGCAAGTCATGTCATTTGTGGTTTTTATCAGGTAAGACAAATTCTTTTAGAGTATAAGTTCCTCACCATCTGCCTGTAGAACAAGCTAAGACTGTGATGTTCAAAACTCTTTTTGCTTATTTAAGTCTTTTTGTTTGATTAGTTCTGCAGTTCTGACTGGGAGGAAATAAATGTTGACACACAGAAAAATGAAGACTCTTACCAAGCAAGCATTGATGAGAACCTGGGAACCACACAAAGTTTTGAGGAAGATGACAGTAACAGTCAGGAATCACTGTCTCTGACTGAGTATGTGTATGATTATTTTTATTTAAAGAACAGTGATCTGACATCTATCAGCAATGACCCAAGGGGATCAAGAAGGTTTAACAAGTGAGGGTTATTACCAAAGCAGGAGTTAACTATGAACAATCCCCTACTAGCACTGGAAATACTTTTATTTTGTTTAGCATAGCTTTAATTTTTTACAGAAGATTTTACAGGATAACTGAATAGTTTCCTAACAGACAATGTTCTATATACAAAAATTTCTTGCTAATTCCTTTTGAATCCTAATTCCAGTTTTACTTCAGATTATTTTGATGTCATTAGTCCTACTTCTGTCTTAGTAAAAGAGGCGATGATTTCTCATAGCCTAGGTATGTTTGTGCAGAGTTTTAAAGAGGTCAGATACATCAGGTACCATTCATTAGTTTTAATGTTTTGTTTCTAAATGACTTTGTTTATATTTTGGTTCCAAACATGTTGTTCTTCGTTTTTAGTATCTATGATGAAGCTGCTGAAAGTCTGCATCAATTAGCTGATAAATTGCCTGCCCCAGGTAATCTGTCTTTAAAAACCAATTTCATTAGAGTTTATCTTGTTTGGTAAAGGGATAGTGAATGGAAAAGTTCAGAGAACCTTAGTTTGGTAGCTTGAAGGTAGTTTAGGAACTTGAGCATGGTTGGCATTGCAGATCAGTTTGAGGACTAGTTTGCTGCTTGTTTCTTTGGCAGGCTATAGTTCAGTAGAGTTTAAAGTAGCTACATAATAAATTTGTCTATCTGAAATGACACCAAAGTAATCATAGACAGTAAGCAATACAAAACTCAACATCTCCCTTTTTTTATAAGAAATTTCTTGTGTTGATATCAGGCTTACATCTGATTTAACAGCTTGTGAGCCAAGAAGATGAGGAGGAAAATACATCACAGCTGTTGGATTGGGATTTTCTAAACTGGAGATACATATCACCTTGCATGTTAGGGTTATACAATGGTGTAGAAGTTCATTTGGGATAACAGAGGAACTCAAGAAGAAGGAAAAATAGCAGCTTAGAGTGTTAAAAGCAGGAAAAGGACATAGCTAGTTGTACAGGAGAGAAATCTCATCTATCAGTGCTGATTGAGAGAGGAGAAAGGGACAGAACTTTTCATTGTCACTGAGGGAGTGGTGAAATATTTTGTGTTCATCAAAGAGGAGCAGCAAGTGATGAGTTAAAATGTGTGAAAAGTGTTAAATCCTGTAGTTACTTGATCTTTTTGCTGGTTTTAGTGCAATCAGTGATAACCAATACTATTCTATCCTTAAATGACTGAAAAATGTACTGAATCATGATATTTGAATCATACACAACTATTTTATAGGCAGAGCAATGGTTGATGTAATCCTGCAGGCTGTTGAATGTGATGGACCCAAGTTAAAGGACTGCTTACCTGCTATTGGTGCCCTGAAACACCTGAGAGAGTGGCACTCTGCACAGATCACTATTGCTGCACGTGATGCTAAAGGGTATGGCATTTATTTCAGGGCTAAAACAAGGTCACTTCTGCTTTGTGTTAGCATGGATCAGTGGGTTGAAATAAAAACAGCTTGTTGGGTACTTTACATGTGTACTTTGAAAATACATGAATTAGTTGTCTGTTGTTGTATGAGGGGAGAATTACTCATTCTGATTAATTGTAAATGCATGTCCTAACCACAGAAGCAGGCAAAAAAGCCAGTCCTCTGCACTTTTTGTTTTCTGTGGGAGCAAAGAGTAAAATATTTTCTCTTCCCTTTCCAGGGGTTCAGTGTTCATACAATGTTTTCACGTTGTATTGTGCTGTGGGATAACTTGTATATTGATTGTAGTTTTCCATATTTTTTAAAGTAAATCCATGCTACTGCTGGTTTTAATTTAAATTTTATATTTCCTTTGGTATTACTTTTCAGGGAGGAAAAGTAGAGTGCCTCATTTGTCCCTTTTGAAAAAGGAGTATAAACGCTCTATTACTTCCTGTATGTTTTTCAAGATTCTGTCAGTATGAAGAGTTACTGAGACTATTAATTCAAGTTGAAATCAATTCCAGTAATTTACTTACTGTCCTCTAATTGACATATAAAGTCCATGATATATCTCACCATATAAACCACAGAGATTTGGGGTTTTTATCCTATTAAGTGAATGATTGTGCGGATACTGAACAACTTGGCAAGGTCTCCACTTTCCTTCCCCTCCATGTCCAAAAGATTGAAATTTGCTTCATAGAGTACATGGTTAAACTTAATCCTAAATTAATAAAACTGTTTAAAAAGGTGCATGTTCAGTCCTTGGATAGAATAAGCAATATATCTGCTATACAGTATCTCCTGAGGTGTGTGGAGGACAAGAAAGTTACTCAGTGACTTTCATGAACGCTTGATCTCAGTGCTCATTGATATCATCCTGTGGAACCAGCTTTTGACTGAATAAATTTTTCTGCTGCTTTTTATGTAAAGTGAGATTATTTGAGTGTAGAAGATCTCTGATTAGTTATTTCACTTATTCTTCCTGTTCTGTTGATGGTGCTGATTTCCCTTGGGAGACAGACTGCCAGCAGAATCCACAGCTACTGGCTGTTCTCTCTTGTTGAATTTAGATAGTGCTTGTGCTGCAGTCATATCTCCATTTAGAGGGTTAACTACAAACCATATGGACAGACCAGTGATAGCCCCACTGATGGCTGCCAGGCTTTGCTGCAGTTTCTAGCACTCAACATTATTGTGCTGTGCTTGCAGCTTGCCATTGCCAGCCTTATGTGATGTCAAAGTTCTTTCCTGTCACTTCCATGGAATATATGAACAACTTCCTTTACAAGCCCTGAATGAGAAATTCTATAATATTTTTTACTTTGTGGAATGTAGAGCTTTTATAAAGCTTTGTTGTCTGTCCTGACATACACAAGATTGTTTTGTGCTAAGAGGTCATAGGTGAATTCAGCCAAACTGCACTGCATGTTTATTGTAATGTTAAATACAGTAAGAGTAATTCTTTGATATTTTTACAGTAGCTGGCAAAAGATTGCAGACTATCTGTCAGCAGACTTCGTATCTTCAGATGATATAATGAATATTATTGATTTAAATGAACTCTGGAGAGGAAAGATTCAGATATGGGAAAGAAGGGTAAGCTAACTTTTATTTTATTATTGTGGTGGTTATTTTTTAAAGCATCTGTATACCTCATTTAAAGCATTTTTATGCAGTGCATTTTATACTTGAACTCAAATTTGGTTTCAACTATGTAATTCAAAGGTGATGTGTAATGTGTCTGGGTGGGTGGCAGGATGAAATGATAAATCAGATCAATGCATCAAGATCTGAAATTCAGAAATTCAGATGCTTCCCTCTGAATTTTTTTTTAAGCTGACTGTTCAAAATTAGATTGTTTTGTATCTATCACAAATCATTGTCATATAACTTGCTTGTTGCAAGCATATGTCTAATGTTTCTGCAAAACCTGAGACCTTTGTGATATTGTTTGCATTTTCAGTATTACGGTTTTGGATTTAATATTGGTTATCTAAGTCTAGTCTTTTTCTTAGTTTTATAGATCTGATAAAAAAATAACATTAATTTTTAAAAATAACACATCTAACTGGCTGAAGAGAAGTAATTTTGATCTCTTTTTGACACATTTATCGTCTTCCTTTTTTTTGTTTCTAGTTTGCATCGGGAGTAGATTTTCCAGAATTTTGTATAAAGAGCACTTCAGCCAAGACACTCAGGACTGCAAATTTAAGTTCTTGCTTTGCTGCTAAAAAAGAATGCCAATTGAGGAATACTGATACTTTGCCAGAAGCAAGTATTATTCTTGATCTTTCTTTGAGTTTTAGAATTCATCTGTTTTACTTTCTGGAGAAAATTAGTAATTGGGGAAACCTTAGTCAGAACTGAGTTATGTAGAGAAGTAATTATTGGATAAAATTGAGGAATACTTCTTTTGTACACTTGTGCTGTCAAAACAGGTCCTTAAAACTTCATCTGTTTGTAAGATGAAGACAAATACAATACCAGATTTTTTTCAAGTAGAAGTTGAGACTTTGTTCCGTTTAATACCCAGAATAGTTAAATTATGAATTCTGTATTTATCTAACTTCCCACTTAATTTTAAAAGTTTGAGTTTGGTTTTTTTTACACTCTTTGTGTTCCATGTTTTCTACTGAAAGTGGATAATTTATAGGAACTCCAGAATCATATGTGTTGATGAAAACAAAAATGAGCGTTAGGAAAATTGGCTTGGAGTTTGTTATTTTCATTGTTAAAACATGTGCATTTTGTATTACATTTGTCTCTTCCTGGTAGATCATATTTTATTTTGGGTAAGAGAACTCATTTGATGCGCATTGTTGATGTTCTATAAAGTCAGATTTATAAAAAAAAAATTAAATACCTTCCTTTTTTATATAATTTAGTGTGATGTTATGAAATGTTTTTGTATTCCTTTATACCTCTTCCAGATGTTATCTGCAAGGCTAATACCTTCAGCAAAACACTTGAGGAACTTCTGATGATACAACATCATATATAGTGTTCTATATATAGGTTTTTATTTGATCTCTTTTCAGGTTTTTCATTACTATGGTCCTGCACTGGAATTTTTGCAGATGGTGGTGCTCTCTGATCTACCTTCCATTTTTATATCAGATCTGGAGTTTGAGCTGTATCCTTTTTTTAAGGATCTAAACTACTACTGATAATTGTCTATAGCAGAAAGAAAAAGATCAGCATCTACCCATGCAAGCAGGAGGCAGATGAGGATAGTCAAGGGCTCATTCCATTCTAGCCTGCCAAAGTAGTCAATGATTCTTCACAACTGGATTTTTTAATTTCAAATTTAAATTACATTAGCAGTAACCATGTATTGTTGATACTATTGCACTAATAATTTGTCTGTTGATGTGCATGTTCTTTGTGGGAAAAGAATAGAGATGTTTATTCTGGGTAAGTTTAAAAAATGCCTCAAGCCTTTGTAATGAATCAATGTAGCATGCTTCACAATACAGGAACATTTTTTTACAAACTGTGTTTTTATTGTGCAGCAGCAAAATCTGTGGCAAGGTTTAGCAGAGGAGTTCTCTCTTGAGTGTGTGTGCTGCAGAGATCTCAAGATATATTACTATTGGTTTTTAAAAGTATGTACTTTTGGTTCTAGTCTTGGTGTACCAATAATACCTTAGGATGTATAAGCCTGCTATGATTTTGAATATATAAATATCTGTTTCTGTCAGCCTATAATAGAGATGTCAGTGGAGTATTTTGTCATACAACATTTTCAAGTGTATCACTTTACCTGTAAAGGTGAGTTTTTTTATGTTTTGTGATACTGTAGTATCAAAAATTAGATGCTTGCAGTGCTTCTTTTAAATATGATGATAACCTGATTTGTAAAATAGAAGTGCATCGTTCTTTGTGAAGATGAGGTTCCTTAAACTGTTCTGTTCAGGAGCCTGTCAAGAAAGAATAACAAGAAGACATCTACACTGCTTTTGGACCAGATTTCTTTTCTCTCTGGGAAGGTAAAACGTTTTTATATATGTATAGTAGAAAAATGAAGGTATCTATATTGCCTATAAGAGATATGTGAATAATATTTTTAAACCTGGTCTCTGTCTAAGCTTCTTCAATACTTAGTTCTAAAGCAAACATGTATTTCAAAGGTCCATGCTATACATGCCCACTGAAAAGTTTTCTCCTTATCTCAGCTAAATTTCAATCTCCTAAAACATTTTCTAATCCTATCCTGACAGATAATTTCTGTGCTTCTGTAATTGGGCTATTGTTTTTTTTAACAAAAGGCAGGCATGGGTGCAGCCCACAAAATGTATCTAGCTACTGTGAAATGGTAGGCTTTTTTATTTTATATGTGCATATTCTGATTTTGGCTAAAAAGAATTCATGAAACATTTACAGTCCTACTCTTTCCCTCCTTCCTCTGCCTTGGAATGATAGTGAGAGTATTAGTTTGAAGATGTTTTTCCTGAACATCCTATCACCTTTACATACAAGGTAATACATCTTGTTTAGGAAAGTGTTTTAGTGTTTATAAAATAAATCTATGCCATTCAAAACAAAACCTGCACTTGGAAAATGGTGGTACACTTATTATGAATAACATATGTTTTTTGTTCACTGTGGAGATAGTATCCCATTATCAGGCTGTTTGTTTTATTTTCAGTTTGTTATTTGGGTTTTTAGTAACTCTTTTCTCCCCTGCTACTCCCTTCTCCGTTAGCTTAGCCAGAATAGGAAAAGGTCCTTTTTCTAATGCTGTACCAAAAGTATCTTTTAAAATGGTTTTAGATTGGTAAATATCCCAGGTAATCTTCATTTTACTTAAGAGCACTGAACACTTGGTCATACACCTTTTACAATCAGAGGGCTCACATTTCTTCTAGTGTTTCTAAAGAAGGTGCCCAAACAGTGAAAACACATTCTCAGGTTACTTTTTAGAGTCTGCACATGTTGAATTGAATATATTTTGAAAATAACAGTTTCTCATAGGGATTTTTTTCAGTCTCCTGCTGGAAATACTGCATGTTTGTAGGCTTTTCTTATACCTGTAATAGCATTGCTTTATTGCTTGGGTATTCAAATATGTCTGCAATTTTTGTATTAGTGCTTATTGGCCTGAAGTGTATGTAGAAACATAGACATAAACATAGTCCAGTATCTGGTTAAGAGACAAGGTAATATGTAGGAAGGAAAATAAAATAAGAATTTTTTTCATAGGAATGCAGAGTCACTGATGCCTACTATTATCCCCAAATTCTCTTTTCATTCTGGATACTGCTCTACAAAAACATTTGTAACCAGGGTGTGGAGACACTTGCAATACATAATAAATGTCTTTTTATGTATGAAATGGAAATTCAGCAGTTAATGATCCCTCAGTTGGACCAAAAATTAAACACAATTTTTACAGCTTTTGTGTCAAATGCAGTTCCATTTTGATTGATGTGAATGACAGGTATGTTTAGTGGAGATGTTTTTCTTCAGTTCAACTAGATAGATTTGAAATAGTGCCAAATCAGTAGCTCAAGAATGAAGTGTAAAACAGGTTTCACTAATATTGCATGTGTTAATTTGCTCTCCTTATTTAGGTGGGAGCTTTATTTACATTGCCATGTTATGTAAGCAGTGAAGTGATCCCATCTCCTGCCCAGCTGAGCAGCAAGAAATGGAAGGAATATATGGCTAAGAAACCCAAGGTCATTTCTGGTACGTGTTTTTTGTTTGGTTATGTGTGTGTGTGTGTGTGTATACATGGTGAGTTTTTTCTGTACATTTGGGATTCTCTTTCCAATGAAATCAAATCAGTGATTGTAGTCTTCATTGACACGGTAAGATTTGGTGAATGCAAGTTCAGCTATGCAGACTTGTAGGAAGAAAAATGGTAACATCATGGCAAACTTTGGGGAAACAAGACATCTCCTTAAAACCATTTTTGTGTCCTGTCTGTCAGTTAAGATCCAATTTCCACACATCTTTGTAAGGTGATTGTAAAATCCATGGTGGGAGGTTTACTTCTGCAGATGGAATTCCAGTCTGCTTCATTGAGGTGCTTCCCTTCTTTTTTAACTATTTCCAGAGGTTCTTCAGTGCACTTGCATTTACTTTCAATCTCTTCCTGGGAAAATACAGACTATTAAGAAATGCTGAATGCCTCCATTCACCTGGGAGCCAGTGTGCTAAACCTGTGGTTGAGAACATGCTCCCTGTAGGCCTGCAGTGATGGCAGCTGACTCTCACACCCCGTGCCAGTGCTTAGAAACCTGATTCAGAAGGTGGGAGAAGAGAATCAGTGCAGACCGAGGCTGGGGGAAGTTTCTCAGTCAGCCAGTAAATGTGCTCTGCAAGTGGAGGCACTGTTCAAGCAGTGACTGAGCTTTGTAAGCACCTGAAAACATCAGGCTGAAAAGAACTTGGTGGTAGCCCAGTGCTTAAAGTACTTAACTAGGACACAATGAAGTGCTGGATTCTGCCTTCTTTCATAATCTCGTTGTTTATACATGGTCTAATATATAATTAATGTAGATTCCAAGGAACAGTGACTATTGCTGTTGCCACTTTAAGACAATTTTTTTAAGCAAGCATGCAGGTCGGGATGTCTCATATTTGTGACTGATATTTTTTCAGGTTTAGGGACAGGAAAAAACTGAGAGGAATTATGTAGAGTTGTATAACAGGACAGAAACTTAATTATGGAATGGGTGCTGGCAGTGTTGCCTTTTTCCCAACCTGGAAATGAAACCTGAGATAATTTTAGCAAGTAGGTAATATAAAAGAGGATCTTTAATGAAGGCCTTCAGAGGCAGTAATGGAAAGTTGTCCACAAAAGCCCACCCCTGCTAAGGATGAGTACATTTATAGGTTTTTAGGAAATTAGCATAATTGATAAAAAGCACCAATTATGAGGACAAATGGTGATGTAATTCCCCCCAAGTCAAGCCCCTTCTCTGGAGCCCCCCTTCAGCACTAGTTGTACTTTGTCTATGAGTATGTATCTCAAAGAGTTGTTCTGAGCCTTGGTTCCCAGGAAGAGCTGAGATAGCATGGGGCCTTGTACCTCCTGGGGCTTGGAGCTCTGGAATTTTTGTCTTTCTGGTTAGGGAAAGGCTGTGGAAAAGTATTGGGAAAAATTAGCTACTAATACAATAGGTGACAGAGTTACAAATATATGCGTGAAGAATATAGAGAGCATAAAAAAACAAAAAGGCAAAACCCAAATGGCATCAGCATTATATAGATTTAAAGGTATCTCTGCATGTTGGGACGTGGTAGAGTGTGGAGGTGGTCACAGCGGCAGCATTTGTATTTGATGGGGAGCTACTGCTGATGCAGTCAAATGAGCACAAGATCCCCAGTGTCTGCAGGATATTTGTCCTGTGCTCCAGTGGAAAGGTTTTGTACAATTATTAATTATTCTGTGATCAGTAATGCACAATAGGTTCTTATTAAGCCTCTTGAGTAAAATTCATAATAGGAGAAGAAACACTGCTTTTTAAATGTATTTTTTGTTTAATTGAAAACTGTTTATTTTTTAGTGGCTAACACTAATCTCACTCTACTAAGGATTTGTGAATCCTTAATCTCTCCCATATGTGGGGAAGGTATGATTCTTGGTATTGGTAGTTCTTAAATGCTAAGATTAAATTGTGAAATAAAAGGTTACCCATCAGGAATCAGCTTTGAGATGCCAAGATAAACAGGAAAAGGAGAATATTTCAAATGACATGGGAAACAGGACATTATGGCAAAGTTTCTAGCATAGTTTTTCTTTATTGTTATTTTTCTTACTCTGAATTTATATATTGAGGTAGTGGGGTTTCCCCTCTTTTCCCATGTCCAACTATAAATTTTCAACAAACATAGGAATATGTTATTTCTTGCTAACAAAAATTTATGATACTAATAAATGTTAAGTTCCCATAGAGTTAATTATTGAGTACTGCAAATATCTTATAAAATTAAAATATTTGACTTTTGAAATTTAGTACATCAAGAAGTATTCATTATCTTGATTGCTGTGTCTTCCAAGGTACTGTAAAGTGTTTTCTGTGGGAAAAGATAGCAAACCCCTTTCACTGTTACTGTCAGGTCCCACATTAATTTATTTTCAAAACTGCATACTATATGCCAGTCTTCAAAAATAGAATGTCTTTATCTTTCATCCAGGCACAAGGGTAAAGCAGGGAGTGAACCTTTTATTAATGAATAATGCAGTGTCCTTGGGAAGAGTGTGTACAATACTTCCTTTTCTTCTAGGGTTGTATGTTTGTCCATTGAACACTTACATTATTTTGATGCACATATGCAAAAAGGCCTGGTTTTACCCAGCAGAACAGAAACTTCTCTTTATTGTTTCATGGTAAAAATGTAACTTTGCCAGTTAAAGACTTGCCTCTTACTTAGCCCAGTTAAAGAGCTCTTGGTTAGTGATTAGTAAGATTTCTCACAGAACAGGAGAAAGCAAATAAAAGAATTTTGATGATGGATTATAGTTTGTTTTAAAGATGTTTTCCTGAGGGTGTTTCACAGTTATGCCTTGATCTTTGTTAAGTTCCAGAAATTGAACTGAAAGGAGAATCTTGCCGATATTATTTCTTGCTACAAGGCAATGGCTCTGGAGGATGTAAAGCAACCTTGATTCATTCAGCTGGCCAGATCAATGGGATGGCCACTCTTGCTGCAGTAAATGGAAAGCTAAAGGCAAAAGCAGAAGAAACAGAGTCAGGTAAGAGTGATCACTTCTTTTTTAATGAGTATCTGAATGCAGGCAAATGGTAAGTTCTAAATATCGTAAGTTCCTTTTATTCACTCCAGTCAGTATTAAGGAAAACAAAGACAAATATTACATCTTTTATGAAAGTGTCTTTTAAGAATATTTTTCCAGATCCATAAGAAAATATACTAAGAGCTTATTTAGTCACAGAATTTACTGCTACCATATTTTTACAATTGACTATGCAAAGTTATTGTCAGTTATTTCTCATAATCGAGGTAAGTTGAAATTTGTTTATTGTAAAGGGACGTACAGGTAATATTAATGCAAAAGAAATTTGTGACAGCTTAAAGTTCAGAAAGTGTGTGTTGTTGGTGTAAAGACCTGCCAGCCCGTGCCAAAAATCTGTGTAAATATCTCTTGAAAGTCCTGTTTCACTGATGATTTAAAATAAAAGCTGCAGGGCCAGTAGACAAATTGAGTTTTGTTATAACCTTCAGTCCCTTTGCTGATGTTACTGCACAATGTTTAGGGTATGAGCTGGCACTCCTATCCTAACTGCTCCACTAGGGAAGAGCAGGTGTGCAGCCATTTATCATGGAGTATTGTCATTTTACAACTACACCTACCAGATAACTCTACTAACTCCTGTATCTGTTTCAATAACACTGGTAGAGAAAAGGAGCACAGTGACCTGCATCTCATCTACTTAATTCCATAATAGTGAAATAAATCTGTGTGTGGTAGGACTGACTACTCAGCCATTTATCCTAATTAAAATCCCATTAGTACAGTGTCAGAAGACTGAAAGTCCTTGACCATATGTTGGGAGAAAACTTTTCTTCTGTGGTATCAAACTTAGGATCTTGTTACCTTCTTTAAATGTTAGTCATGTTGTGTTGTCATTATACAGGTTTTGTACAGAAATTCAAAAATAGTCAGGCATCTCTTTGAAATGATCCTCCTGATGTTCAATTGGAATAAATTTGTTTTTTTGATGATTAGCCATATTTGAAAATCTGGTTGTTTCTTTTGAATATGAGATTTTTATGTTTCCTATGTTTCTATCTTCTATTAAGTAATGACTCCAAAGAGAGATTTGTAATAAAAATTTCTTCTAATCTATACAGGCTTTCATATTTCTGACTTTATCAAGTCTCTGCCATGCTATTATGGAGAGGATATTGTACAGAGAGAAACAAAACTGTCACGTCTCCAAGTCTTTGCCTTGAAGGAGTATCTCAGTAAGTAATGGGAAAGCTCTGGTAATTCTCAAACTGGTATTTAAAAGGTCTTTAGTTCACATTGGATGGGATGGCTCACCTTACAAAACCAGAGTTGTTTGACAACCAAAGTGTGTTGATGACTTTGTGAAGAAATAGCAGAAGTTTAAAAAGAAACTTGGAAGTACATCCATGTTTCTCTGTCAGATAATGGAAAAGAGAACACTGTATTAGTGCTGGTGGTTGTTACATGAATACTCTGAATTTTTGAGCATAGTCTTGAACTAATTCTATGCAATTCTATGATGATTTCCCCAAAACCCTTTACTGCTGGATATGCCTTCTACAAAAATAAGAATTCTGGTTTAGGTTTTTCAGCTTTTTAAAATTTTACTCTTTCTTTGAAAAGTCTTAAGCAGCAGAGGAAAATCATGCATTGGAGATTTGTTAGATTTATCATGATGCATCATTCATAATAAAAACTTGAAGGATCATCCTCCTTAGATTTTTGACATTGCAGAGAAGTCCATTTGAGTGTCCTGATTTTTTTTCCATCTTAAGTCCATTGCTTAAAGAGACTCAATTAAAAGAAAAAATGCTTCAGAGAGATTGTCTGGCTTATTGAAAATGGCATGCTGTAGGGGTAATTTAAGTGTATTATCATTAACAGAATAGCGGCTTAAAGAAAATAAGATTTCTGTAAGTAGTCTTGTCTCCCACCCCACACCCCTGCTACTTAGTCATTCTCAGATTCCTGTCTGCTTCAACCCTGAAGCTGGGCTTGCTTTAGAGTTTGTGGTTTAGTTTCTTTTGAGTGGGTCACCCGTTTCCATTAAGAGGCTGAGTAGGAGCAGTTGGGATTCACTGATTGTCCTAAATCACAGCACAGTTACCTGACCCTTGATAAAATGACCAGAGACCAGAACAGGCTGTCAGCGACTCAGCAAGCCCAGGTGTTTGTCTCTGGAGGATTCAAACCTGGATACACTCAGGAATGCATATATCCAGAAGTTAAAGGACTGTAAAAACATGAATCACACGCAGCTTCAGCTCTTCTCACGGCTGCTTTTTCCCTTGTCTTTGGAATAAACCACCCATATCTTACCGGTACAATGGTAAATGTCAAGTTAACTTACTTGTGTTATGGGTTTTGGGTGGGGATTTTCTTGTGTAATTGTTTTTTAGCAGGCTCCTGTTGTTCTTTGTTACTTAGCAGATGCAGTACCTTTTATTTTTTCTTTTCTAGAGAGAAAGGAATTGACCAAGCAGCCTGTAGTTATTTCTACCAATGAGTTTAAAAGCTTATTAAAACTCACAAGAGAATGTTTTTTGGACCTGTGCAGCACTAATCTTCCTAAACCTGTTCTACAGAAGGTCTGCAATAAAACCAGGTCATGCACTGAGACTCATGGTAAGTATTTTTATTTACAAAATTTGCTGCTTATTTTCCTTGGATGTTTTCTTATACTGGTTGTCAATCTTTTACTAAAAGGAGTAAAGTCTTTTTAACAAAAGGGGAAAACATGAAAGAAAAAGTAAAGCAGCTTTCTAGGCTTATTTTGCAAACTGAAATTACCCTTGCATTTCCTTTTTCTTCTTGACAAAAAAAAAGTCCAGAAAGCATTTCTGATTGCATCACCAATGTTGTATTTTGTTTACATACTTTTAGAGAGTGGCATTGAGGAGTATCTATAGATAAAGGACTGTATATCTATCTCTTTAAGGAATAAGATTCTTTATTTAGGGTTGTCCAATATGTATTTCTTGCAGAGCCTGATTTAATAGAGCCAAATCCATTGGAGTGGCCAGAAAGACATGTTCTTCAGAATTTGGAAAACTTTGAAAAAAACAAACAAAAAATGAGGTAATAATGAAATACTGTTGATTTTCTTTGGAGTAGCCATTAAACTTTACTATAGAGGAACTTTATATGTTGATAACCATAGTGTAAACTGTTTTCACATTTTGATAATCTTTCAAAGAAAATATTGTTTAAGGCTAAAACTATTCTTTGTCAATTTCCAAAAGTGTAGTTTATTGGTATTTAAAGAAGTATTGTTTGGATTTTTATTGACTAAATGCAACTGGAAGCTAGCTAAAAGTATAATAATTCTAAAACTAAATTTCCAAAATGGCACTTCTAGAAAATAGTAGCCATGGTAGGAAAACATACAAAAGCTTTTCTTTCTCACAACATACCCTAATAAATATAAATAATTAAGCTGTTTTTGTCAACATGTGCAACATGTTCTAATCTTGTCGTATTTCCTAAATAGTCAGTTGATAACATATATCAATAGTTGATAGTCAATAGTTGATACCATATATCAAGTAATTTTGAAGTCAAAGAGCCTATTGGTTTTATGTTTAAATTTATATTTAGTTATGTTTTGCCTTCAGTACTGTTCACATGAAACCCATAGGTCTTTGTGTCACTTAAGACAGCCCGTTGATTTCAGTTGAGCTCTCACTTTATATAAGACTTGGCAAGGAATGTTTAGGTTGGGTATTAGAAAAAGGTTCTTTACCCAGGCTGTGGCTGGGCACTGAACAGGCTCCCCAGGGCAGTGGTCACAGCACCAGCCTGACAGAGCTCAGGAGGAGTTTGGACAGTGCTCTCAGGCCCGTGGTGACTCCTGGGGATGGTGCTGTGCAGCGCAGGAGTTGGACTCAGTGATCCTTGTGGTCCTTTCCAACTCAGCCTGTGCTGTGATTCTGTGGCTTAATGGTCTTTGGTAATGTTCATGTTCTTGCTGACAGACCTGTCGAGGCAAGTGTCCAGCTGTCCTTTTCTGAGTCACTTCAATTTCTCTCTTTCAAGTACCATAGGTGGCCATGGCTTAGACTGGAGTTCTGCACGTGATAAATTCTCACATTAGCTTTCTCATGGTAGTATTATCATCATCATCATCATTGTTATTATTATTATTACTGGCTTTTGTTTCTCAAACAGACAAAGTTCTTCCTTTTAATTAGCTGTCAAAAAGGTTCCTGAAGGACCTTTCTGTTACATAGTCAGTGTTTATTTCATAGTTCACCATCTGAACTGAGTATCTTTTTTATCCTGCATCAGGATACAGTGTGTTGCTTAAAAAGTGAGAAAAGGGAGAACTTTGATTTACTTGATTGAAGACACTAAAAAAGAGTGGAGAGTTGCGTGCAGTAGTGACTTTATTGTTCCTTTCCTAGATATTGTATATTTTTAATTTTTTTTAATGGGAACCAAGTTTTGGTCAAAAAACAGAAAAAAGGGGTGAATAATCATCTTCCCACGTTGTATTTCATAACCACGCTCTAAATTCTTGAAGAAGTTACTTTCTTCAGTTGAATTTTTAGATTATGTTTAATAATTATCATGTTCTTTATCATGAACATCTGTGTTAATGTTCTCAAGGAGCAACTTTGTTCATTTTACTTTTGTACTAGTTTAATTGCTTTAGGGTAGCAATGATTTAATATTTTTTTAAATATTAAATGAGTTTATGAGTTTATAAAAAAAAAATCTTAGATTACTCTTGGCTCGCTGCCTTTTTTCCAGAGTTCCTCTGTTTGCACATTCACCTGAGCAGCTGCTGGGACACAAGGACAGCCAGAGGGAGTCCCTGACGTTGCTGGATGCCAAAGAGCTGCTCAAGTACTTCACCCCAGAAGGGCTGCCCGTGGGGGAGCTCCAGCCACTCCAAGTTCCCAAGCGGTAGGAGCATCTTAAAGCCACTAACACCAAATTCAGAGCTGATATCAGTAGGGGGGTGTAAATAAGGGTGGAATGGGAGTCACAGAATGGCCTAACTGGATTTGAGCTTATAACTTACAACATCTTTATGTCACATGCCTGCCAGTGAAATCAACTGTTTTGGTCTCCAGTCAGTGTTGCTATTTAGTTCTTTCAGAATCTGAAATGGCTGGAGATGATGATCTTGGTCCTAGGCATTTAAATAACAAAATCATCACCTGAAGCACAAACTTGTTACTGGTAGAGCTCTGCCAAGCTGCTGCTGCCCTGTGGGTCCATTTCCAAAAGAGTATTTCTAGTAAAGCAGAAGCTACTGTGGCAGAGCTTTAATTTTTTTGGTGTGATTTCTTTCAGTGGAGGGGAGTCTAGGTGGGAAAACAAAACAAGAAAATATCTGAGCCTATTTAACTGTCTTTGTCTCCTGTCATGCTTTTTATAGATTCATGGAGTTACTGGAATAATTTTCAGGATCTGTACATCTATTAGAGTTAAGGCCAGACTCTATAAGAGTCAGATAGTGTTTGTAGAAGCAGAACCTGTACTATTTGTGCAGTGTGTCACAGAGTGCTAGGTAGGCAAGACAGTCTTTGCAGTCACTACAATTATATTTGTTGACCTTTTTAATACTGAATAATAAAAACTATGATTCAATTACTTGATACAGCCCTTGATCCTTTTTCATGTAATAAGAGTGATTGTGTGAGGGAAAGGTTCTGTAGTATTTTGGATTTTCTGTAGGATTTTTGAGACTTCTGTAAAATTGTAACTGAAGTTTTGAAACTAAACTGAATATGTTCTGAGCAGACAGTTCAAGCAAATTAGAAAATACGCAGTAAAGATTTAGAATCTCCTGCTGGGTTGTTAATGAGTGGAGAAGATTTAGAATTTTGGCTAAAATATTTTCCTTCCAATTTGTTGTGTGGGAAAGAAGTGAATAATTTTTCACTAAAAAAAAATCTATTTTTTTAGTCTTTGATTTTTTCAAAGCCTCCAGAGAAGCACTATAGCATAGAATACCTTGAGTGTCTTGAATGATTTGCTTTGAGCTACAGATGAATGAGATTTGAATTTGAACTGAGTCCAGCAGAACACTGTACTCTGAACTGCTTGCTCCCCTAGCAGTTGCTTTGAGCAAATTCCCTGGAATTATGAGGAGCTTTGCACAGTAGGTGATCAAAAACAGTGAATATGGACCTAAGGATCTTCCTGACCAAGAGAAGGATTGAGAGATTTTGAGAGAGGCTGGTGAATTAAAGGCATGTTCACCTTTTCTCTGTGGTTGAGCTTAGATAGAAGTTTGATAGATTACAATTTTGGCTGACAGTCTATCCAAATTATCATTTTGCTAGATTCAGTATCGCATCCTTCCTGGAGGTTTTTCTCAGATTATTCCAGTGGAAATGGTGCAGAGGCAGAGTATATGAATAAAATTTGAAGCAATGTGCGAGTTTCAGATTCTGTTACATCTTACCTTTGTGTCTTCCCTTCTTTAGAGATAAATGTCAGGGTATATTGAGATCTGGCAGCAAGATCTTTCTATCTGCCTTGCTAGGGCTTATTCCCTTGAAATACCTTCAAACAAATACACTCTTATGATTTAGCTGTAGAGAGTTACCAGCTGGAATTGAAATATCCCAGGAAACAAGCCGTTAGTCCTGAAGTCTGGGAAAGATGAGTGTTAGATGAGGCAACAATTTGATGCTGAAGGGAAGGAATTCACTCCTTACAGTGTGTCATTGAGAAGTGGGAGGTCACTTCCCAGTTCATTCTACTACTCAGGTGTCCCATGTGATATTTGCCTAGTTTCATTGGTAACTTGTTTGGAGCAGTGACCTTAACCATCTGAGAAATGTCTAAGAGCTTCTGTAACAATAATAGCTCAGTAGGAATTAGTTGAACTTAAATTCTCGCTTCAGTACAGATTTAATTTTCCATTGATGCTTTATCCTAGGGGCCTAGCTGCAAGACATGCTGTTTTATCCTTCATATGTGAAGGCATTTGTTTCTGATTTTTGGAAGTATAATTTATCCTGAAGGTAACTGGTTAAAATAGATCTTAATTTTTCTCCTTTCAGTGAAAACGCATTTCTTTTGACACCAGAGCTTACTCCTCGAAAACTCAGAGGTTTGCCTTTTGAAAAAGCAGCTGGATGCCATTACCATGGACTTGAGTAAGTTTCCTGACTTCTTTTCTCAGATTTACTTTTTAGTTTCCAGTCTAAGTGTAATTAGAAATGTTTCAAGCAACATGTTAAGGGTATGTTAATTATGGATTAAATGTCACTGGTTTCAGTTGCAACATTGCTGCCTTGATGGTAATGTAGAAACATTGAAGGTCTTTTTTTCTCAGTTGTACTGCTATGTCTCTTCTCAGTGTCTCTGAAAATTTTAATTCAGAGCTAAAAATGGCAAGGGAATTAGTACATATCAAGTTCCTAGTGAAGCACATGTTTTAAGTACATACATAGTTCTGCTTTTATATTTAATTGTTGACACTTTAAGACTGATAGCCAAAAGGTTTAATGATACCTGCTGTGATGCTGCTACCTGTATGTTCAGGGAGCCTGAAAACAGCAGCAGGCAAGTGTTAGTGGTAAGGATGTTCAAAAGTATCCATATGGCTAGGACTGTTAGTTAATCTCAGCCAGCCAGCAATAGTTATCTGTCAAAGCAAACAAATGGGCAAACTGTCACATAATGTAGCTGTATAAAAATAGGTTAAAAAAATACAAATATTGACATTGAGGAGAAAAGGAAAAAGGCTATAGAAATGCTGGAGTAGATAATTAAGCATAGCTCTCCCATACAGGCAGTCTTATTGCAGTATATATTAAGAAATGCAGTGGATACCAAGCATAGTTAGTTCAGTTTTTGTGCAAGCTTCTGCTGCCTCCTAAAATCACATTTTCAGATTATCAGAATTGACTGACAATGCTGCTGGTATTTTTTCCCTATCGATTTTACAAATAGTTTGATTAAGTCTGTGTTTAATATCTGGTAATTTTAGCCAAGTTCTATAGGGCAATGGAGTACTCCTATCTCTTTAGTTACCTCTTTTTCTAAACAGTAGCTCATGAACCTGTTAGCCTTTTTAGAATTGTAATAAGTGGCACAGAGAGGCAACTGGGTAGAAAAGAGAAATGCATATAGTAGGTGTGGGAAGAAACCACTTGGTCTGCCTGACCTCAGCAAGGAGTGTGCCTCAGATTTCAAATTAGGCACAGCACAGCTTGTGCTGCCTCTTCTCCTAGCAAAATGTGACAGATACAGACCACAGGGAGGCCTGGGTATTGTGGAGAGGAGGAAGATCCTGCCATATTAATATTGCAAGGGCAATGTGCTTAGCAGTGTGGGAGGGAAGCAGTAGAGTGGGAGGTAGTGTAGGACCAGAACATATTGTAACAAGAGTATTGTGGTTATGGGGCAGATGTGTTTGGTACTATGCAGTTTTCATCTGTCCACCTGCTGCATTTATATTTGGAGGTAAAGTCTTGTCAAAAAAACAAGGAGTAGCAATTATCATAGAATGGTTTGAGGTGGAAGGGACCTTAAAGATCATCTAGTTGCAGCCTCCATGCCATGGACAGGGACACCAATATCTCACATATTTTTCCCCAGAGCTATTCTTAATTAATTTTTCACTCAGCCTGTATTTGTGCTGGCATTGCCCTTATCCAGGTGCAGGACCTTGCACTTGGCCTTGTTGAACCTCATGAGGTTTGCACAGGGCCACCTCTCAAGCCTCTGGATGGGATCCCTTCCCTCTAGTGTTGACCATGCCACAGAGCTCGGTGTCAATGGCAAGCTGCTTTTCTGAAGTCCAGGGGTGAGCTTCCTGTGTGCTCTCCTTTTTGCCCTGAGGATCCCAAACTCCACTATTTATGGTCCCTGCAGCCAAGGCTGCCCTTGAGCTTCACATTCCCCACCACCCCCTCCTTCTTGGTGGGCACAGCACAGCACCTCACCTCACTCAGAGAAGGAAGTTGCCAGTGCAGTCCAGGAGCCTCCTGGATTGCCTCTGTCCTACATATTGGCCCTCCAACTGATTATTGGGATGGCTGAAGTCTCCCATGAAGACTAGGTTTTGTGAACATGAGGCTGTTCCTATTTATGATTAAATAAAATTTTCGGTGCAATGAACATGTGCCAGACACTTGAATGCTGTTTTGCAAAGAGAAAGCAGTTGCCATGAAAGCAGTGAGTAAAATGGCAATTTAACTTCTGAAGCTAAATGGATTTTTTTATCTTTGTAGGTTATGTGACTACTCAGGGGACTGAGAATGTAAATAAGAAAAATTACATACCCTGAAATTTTTAAATTCAGACAACTTACTCTCTTATCAGATAATGTATTTATTTCTAGTGGAAAGTCTTCCTCACCTGTAGAAATTTGATTCATCAGCCAGTTATTAGAAAAATTAATTTCTCCCTGAATATGAAAATACTCTGAAGAAAATGAAAACATCAGGACTAGCAATTTAACATGACTCCATGTTAAGAGATAAAAGTAAAGAATGTGTCTTGCATTCCTGAGAGTAGGAAACATTGCTGAGCAGTTTGAAGGGTGGGCTGAGCAAGAGCTCACATTGCTTAAAACAATTTGTAACAAAGAGGCTGGAATAAGACAGGGTTTACTGTTACCTTTCTCTGCACTACAGTAAGTTACTGGGAGATGAAACATTGTTCTCTGGCAAGGAATCCTGGAAATTATTTGTACCAGAGAAGAGTTAGTTAAGATGCTTTTTGTGTTATCTCATGTGTATGTTTCACTGAGTTAGCATTTGTTCATTTGTTATCTTTCAGCCCCACTGTAGTTATTACAGTTTGTTCTGTTGATTTGGTTGATCAAACCACTTATTCATTGTAGTCAATAGGAAGCTTGTGCTTGTTCAGTGGTACTTTTTTGTATTTTTAGTGCTTAAAAAATGTGAATCTCTCATACAGCAGTGTTTATCTCAGACAAAGCTAAAAGTTGCATTTCAAAGAGTTTGAATCTTACAAGAACAGGGTAAAGAGTTACAAATAGTATAATTCAGCTTCTTTGTTGGAGTTGGACTTGAGTAGAGCAAAATCCATCAGGCAAAAATATTAATTTACTGGGCTGTTAAAAGTTGTATTTCAGAACAGTATACCAGTTCAAACAAAAAAAAAAGGTTTTGGAGTTCACATGACTGTCAAAAGTAAGTTTTTCTGATTGTAATAAAAGAGAGACTTTCTCTCACAGGTTCTCACCCAATTTCAATTTTAGATACTGTCTTGATGACAGAAGAGCCTTGGAGAGAGATGTGGGATATGCTGAACTTCAGACTCGCCTTATTCGCTATGAAACTCAGACTACTTGCACCAAAGAGTGCTGCCCTGTGCCACTTGTCCTGAGTCCTCTCCCATCTCCTGCAGTCTTGTCAGAGCCTGGAAGTGTCCCTGATGGAGAGACTTTGCAAAGTGAATTCAAAACAGAGACATCAAGGCTAAAACGCAGATCAAAAGACCTGGATTACTTTTATCCCAAGAAAAGGTAATGCACTGAATAAAATGAATCTTTAGCATGAAATGTTTCAGTAGTCTCTTGTGAACTGCATCTTTTCTTTCATTTCAAAATGTTTTAGTGAAGCTATCTAGACAAATGTTCTAGTTGTTTAATCCTCTTCTGTAGGTTCATTTTTTTTCCTCAAGTGTGATCTCTCATTGATGGCATTAGATGAATCAAACCATGCAGCACAGCACACTTTGTTTAACAGATTTGGGGTTATATCCTGCAGTCTTAAGTGCCTTTGAAAAGATGACAGCCTCATCTAGGACTGAAACAGTCAGGGCTCCTGTACTACGAATAAACAACTAAAGGTTTAGAAAGGCAAGGATTGTACAAACAGAATAATTGAATTTCTAATCCAAAGGACTGCTGGCATAAGATGACCTACCAAAATTCAATCTTATTGTCAGCCTTGTTTATTAAAGTCTTTTCTGGAAGTTTAGTTTTTAAGATTTCCCTTTCTATCTTGTCCTCACTCTGAAGATGCAAACTCTGTCACTGAATAATAGCTGCTAGGGAACACTATTTCCAAATTCACTTTTTTACTGTAATACTTCACTTCTTCCTTATTTCCAGGTTGATACCCTTTGCATTCTAATCACCATAAGCCTTTAACAGAGGTCTGGTTTTAGAAATAATTATATCTTTTGCAGCTTACTGAATAGTTAGAAATGAAGATGTGATTATACTATATTTTGTAAATTGGACTTTGGAATTACTGATGCTCTTACAGTTGAAGGATCAAGGATTACAATGTTCCCATAGAATTATGATGCCCAACTTCTTGTAGTTAAATATGAGTTGTGACATTCCTATAGGGCCAAAAGAAATTAGATAGTTTGAAGAAGTTTTGTCTCATCCGAAGACTGGAGGCCAATTCTCTTCCCAAGAATTTTATTTTCTTAGTTACCTGATTTCTTCAATTTGTTTCTAGACCTTTTTAATCAGAGGTGCAATGGGTCTACATATCACAGCCCAATCCAGTCAGCAGAGTGCTCTTCTAATACAAAATATTTTACAGAATAGAATCCTGTCTTCCTGTCTGCTGTTTTCAGATGTTTGCAGGAATGCTCAGTACTTACTGCTCTGAAGCAGCAGCCTCTCTAGCAGAAACAATGGCACTAAAAGAGTCGGTACAAAACCTGAAAGTTACTTTTATAGGGTTTTTTCCTGTTCTTTGTAGGCTGACCAAAAGTGAGAGCACAGAGTCGCTGCTGTGGCAGGCAGGGGGGAGCAGCAGGAGTCTCTGTGCAGTGGCGGTGCCGAGGAAGCGCTCGGACAGGTCCCCTTGTGTGGCTGCAGCGCCATCGAAACCGCCCGGCCACGGCCACCGAGCCGCCAGCAGGGCTGGCCCGGCTGCACAGCCTGAGCCTGCCAAGCCAGAGAAGGAGTCGCGATCCCAGAAACACACAAGGGTAAAAATCTGCCTTGTGCTCTGAGTGAAGGAGAGCTGTTTAACTTCTTTCCATGGGACTTGATTTGTAAAAATTTTTTTACTCAAGGTGCATTATCTTCATCCAAGTTTGTTACTGAATTTCGTTCTGTTTACTTGTGTAAGTGAATCCTGAAGGCACTGAGGAGAGTGCTGCAGAAGCAAAGAATGAAAAAGTGTGCAAAGAAAATTCTATCATGCCCAGAAAATTAAGGCTGAGAGAAATAATGATGAGGAATAAAAAAGGTGGAAATGAATAGCAATGAATAAGAGTTATGAAATATAGATGATTAATGTAAAACCTAAAGGCACCAAAGAGATATATGTTCTGGAAAGGTCAAAGGCATCATGGAGGAACAGACTAGTCTGAGAATAAAGAGATTTCTGTAGTTTTATAAATCCATTAATTGAAATAGTAGTTAAATAATTCGGTGGAATAATGTTTAATTATTAGCTGTGTATATTACGAATGCCTCTTCTAAAATACAATACACAAAACTGTTCCTGACTTGGTGATACAAATTTTAAATTAATCCCAGGGTACAAGGAGAACACTGAAAGAATGTTAAGGTACTGTCAAAGGCAAGCTGGAATGGTCCAAGGAAGCATAAATTGGTGTGACTCATTCAGACCTACAGCAGACTTTAAACATCTCTGATGCAAAGAATGTCAGAGGAAATTATCTAATGAGACTTTAGTGTCAGATTTTAATTTTTTTTTTAATATGTATGTATCAAACAAGGGAATATCAGTACAGCAAAAAGTGATAATTTTATATATATTCTTTTGGAGAAGAAAAAACCCAAGATAATATTGACTTCTTTTTTATCTTCCAAGCTCCATGTGACTGTTCACTGATCCTTGATATGTAAGCATTTTCTTAATATTTTAAAATGAAGGAAATGGAAATAGATTGTTAAATAACTGCTCAGATTCAGGCAGTGAGCTGATCACATTTGGCAATAGATTAAAGGCAGGCAAGATCACAAAAGATCAGGTTTTCTGTGTTGGGCTTTTTTGCTTCCCATGGACAATTTTTTGTGTCAATAGTTGGGATGAACTTCTGAGTGAGTTTTCTTCTGTTTCCAAGATGCTGAAGGAGGTAGTTGCTAAGACTCTTCAAAAACATGGAATTGCAGAAGATCATAAGTGCTTTGCATCATGCAGCCAGCGTCTATTTGAGATCTCAAAATTCTACTTAAAGGTAACTAGAAGACATACTCTTACAGTTCTTTATTCTTAGTTAAGTGAAACCACTCCTAAATAAAACTTGAGATAGCATGTGGGATATTCAGAGTTGATTAAGCTAATATTTCCCAGTGGTGTGTTAGTCATGTGTAGATTGTGTGGAGAGACCTTTGGAATTGTTGTCAAATGGAGAGGGTAGTTTTGCAATATAGTTTGGTGGGGTTTTGCTTGTTTTAAAACTTTCTAAAGCAGTAGCCCTTTATACATAGTGAAATAATATGCTAAAGCATGGGCCTGTTAGGTTAGGTCACTCTTAAGAGCTGCAACAGCTAAGGAGGCAATAGAATATCTCCCAGCTGTAGCTGTGACAGCTCAGCTTTCTCCCTTGTTCTAAGGTTGTTGGCTCAATAAGAATCTTACAGAACTGACTCAGAAATTGCAGTTCCCTGACATGATGTTCTCTATTATTTAACACATACTGGCTCAGCAGCACCCTGTAGAATTGCATCAACCTCATGTTTAGGGGGAGATGAGAATTCTTTCCACAATACCTAGGAGACTGTGAGTCAATGCTGAAGCCCATATTACTTGGTCTGAGCACAAAATCAAGTTAATTACAGTATGGAGTGATTAAAAGCTATTGCTCACCAGCTGAGCTGCTGTTTTGTTCATTTGCACGTGTTTAACCTATCACTGTGGGTGAACCAGCTCAGTTTAGTCAACTTCAGTTATGGTGCTTTGAGCTAAAAGAAAGCTGAGCAGGGCTGGATGCTTACACAATCAGAACATCTTGCTGATAAGCACCAGTTTCTTAAATAATTGGAACACAGTTGTGCAGTCATTCTGTAAGTGCTCCCAAAATCTCCCTAAAATATGCCCTGAAAGAAGATCTCCTAATCCAAAATCAGAAAGGGCTGCAGGTAGGGATGTGTAAGTAGAGCAAATCAGGGTTTGTGGTTCTATTTCCAGTAGAAAAGGAAAAGGAAGAATATGGCAGTGATCCTGTCCTTTCTAGAGAGATGTGTCACAGGATTGTGTTCTCCTGAACTGGCTTGCAGCTCCAAGTCTGTGGGAGTCCTTTGAACCCTTTTGTGTGCTGCATAATTCAAAAGCATGGTAACATAGGTATCATTTTCCTCTGGAGACAAGTAGTAAATGCATTTTCTTTCTCTCCAGGCAAGGTTTTGTTCTTGCTTTGTTTAAAAGAGTAGATGAGGTTGGACTCTTTAAATGGACTGCAAAACAGAAAAGCCATTCTAGATTTTTTTCTCTTTTCTGCACTGGTTTTCTTTTCTGATGTCTGCCTCTCTGTTCTTTGCCAGAACTCTGTTTTACAGGGTAAGCTCACAGCTGATTTCCATGTTTTTATAGAAACAGGATTTCAGTCAAGACTGTAAGAACTTTGAATATCATTGAAGAAAAAAATTCTGGAAACTGTGCAGAAAAATGCAGAAATTTAGGAAGACTCAATCATAATTGAGTAATAGGTTTGGACTGCTGTAAGGAAACCTGCAACCCATTGGAATAGACTTTAATTATTGTCTTTTTTTTATTAAAAAAGCAAAGGCAAATAATTATTCTTTTCTGAACAAGATGATAAAAGTGTAACACTGCCCTGGTTATCAGGGCTCACATAACCCAAATTAGATTGCCCATATACTGACTTCTGTGGCTTTTTGTTTCATATTTAGGACTTAAAAACATCTAGAGGACTTCTTGATGAAATGAAGAAAACAGCAAATAGCAATGCTAAACAGGTAAGACCACATGTTTATTTGTTCCTGTTCATAGCCACAGGATGGTTTAGTCCATAGCTTTAAGAGATGAAAAGGTGGGTGTTGTTTCACTCTGATCTCATACAAACTCTCTCAGGCAGTATTTCCAAGGCAAAATTCCCAGGTATTGGGTGGTATTTTAGTTACAGCTGCCAAGATGATGTGCCACAGTGAGAAATGGAAATGAAGACAATAAATGTTTCTACATCACTGAAACAAACAAACAGGAAAAAAAATAAGAGATGAAATTCTTCTTTAATTAGGATCATTAAGGAGTTCTTCTTTTCTTGTGTTGAAGGAAATAACATTTCAAAGGTTAGGAAGTAATAAGCAGGTCTATGAAAGGAAATAAATTTTTTAAAAGAAGCAATGAAAATGAATAATTTTAGACTTGTGAGTAACTGTAAGGACAAGGGACATCAGGTGGGGTTATTTGTGCATAATGTGGGACTTCCATGCACAGCAGCACAAATTAAATGGAAGAATTTGCACTGAGGTAGGTAAGTAACAGAATACACTCTCAAGAAAGCTGCTAGTTCCCAGAGAATTTATTCTGTGAGAGCAGTATTAGCTGTGTTCTGTGCTGTATTCCTTTGTAGATTGCTTTGTATAGATGATAAGGTTCAAAAACTATATGGGTTGTGATGTTTGGTGTTGAACTGGGCTATTGTGCTGATACACTGCTTCTGACCTCCATCTTTGGGTAGAAAATTGGTCAATTTTTGTATATTTGCTGTTGGCAAAAGGCATAAAAATTGGTGTTCTCCTAAACTGCTCATGTCCCTGTATTAGAGAGTATTTTGAATTTACTTTACAAAAATATAATTACCAAGGACTAGTCAGTGGTCTGAACAACTGCCCTGTTTGGAAAGCAGCAGTGATAATGGAGGTAGATACAGCAGTGCACAAATTATCCTTCATTCTTTCTTCTCTGGGATTAGGAACTTTTACTGCTGGAAGCATGAGCTGTTTGGCATTATGTGCACCTTCTTGCTGGTATATGGAGAGAATGGGGTGAAGTATTTCAATTCAGGGATTCCAAAAATGCCTTTTCCTAAAGAACAGAGCATTCTGTAAGATCAAATACAATTCTAGGGTAATGCTGTTTCCTCTCAGATTATTAACAATACTTTCTTCTCCTGAGTAGTTTGCTTTTAAATCCTGTTGAGTAGATACTACACAGATGGTGACAAAGGACTGAAGAAAGAATTGGTAACTATGAGCTGTTCTTAATTTGCTTTCAAAACCAGGAGGTGTGTAAATTGCTTGTTTTCTCATTTATTTGCCCAGGTGATTGAATGGGTTTTGGAGAAGACCAGCAAGTAGAGGCACTGGGTGGATTCTGTTCACACCTTCCCAGGAGCTGTGGAGACAGAGCACTTCTGACTTGAGAGGCATTATACTGCCCAATGCACACACAGATCTGCACACTGGGAGGACTTTGGTCAGTGGAGTTATATAGACTCATTCTTCAAGCACAGGAGCAAGGTTGAAAACTTTTTATACTGCAAGTTTTTAATTTTTTTTAAAATTCAAATGAAAAGAGGTTGTATTTTATATGTGTATTTATTATGTTTGTTAAAAGGAATATGGCTTGACTTGGTTTATAAAGCTTTGTATATTTTTCAACAAGTGTATTTGGTTTTTATATGAATAAAACCCCCCACATATTTAATTTTAATAACTACTACTTTGTTTTTCCTTTTTGTGTGAAGATCTCTATTCTGCTTCAGCTAGCTCTTGTATAAACAGCTGTTTACAGCATCAGCCATTGACAGTGTATATACTAATTAAGAACAGTTCCTATTCTTCTGCAGGTAAAAACAAACACAATCAGAATTTGACTCATAATTATCTCTGTGTTGTAATATAGGGAAGAAAAAAAAGCATGGCTTGAAACTTGGTGCAAGGTCCCATTGAAGAAAGTTTCTTTGTTTTACAAGCTGAATTTTCAGTGTAATTTCCTGCATGCTCTTTGTGACACTCCTTAGAAAAATATCTAAGGAGAGGTCTGAGATTTCTTTTCCTGGAAGAGGAGAAAATCAAAGCAATAGTGGTAATGAGGATGGTGAGAGCTGGAAAAGGGCTGGTGTGCTATGCTGAAATGTAAGGAAAAAAGAGTTTCTAGCTGCGTTGCAAACACAGTAAAATACTAAATTTGGCCTCAGTTAGTTTAAGTCTCTGGCATGTACCTGGCTGGGACTAATGTAATTATTCAAGTTAGTATTTTGTTGAGATGAGGAGTTCCTATTAAGCTTTCTGTATTAAGGATTTCCTATTTATCATATAAACTAACAGGATTAAAACTGATAGAGATGCAGGGCTACTGTTTGCTATATTATCCTGAAAGGAAAATAGATTAAGCAATACAAATATAAATGAAATGTAATGTTGTGAAAAAATAATCGAACTAAACCATGTGGAGGTTAGACTTAATACTGTAAAATCGATGCTTTCTCTAAAGAGCCTTCCTGATTTTGGGACATTATTCTTTGCTTAATTCTATTTGGTGAAAAGCTAAGCCCTAAGGAGGTTTTTCATGTCCAACAGGATCTTGAGTTCAACTGTTCTGTTCCTTTGTTCCCAAGTTTACCAGTCCTGAACTCTACAAGACCTTTCCTGGGTGGGTGTGTACTTGGTTTAACTGAGCTGCAACAGGAGAGCTCTGAAGTTGTTCTGCTGTGACAGTGGGCTCTAGTGAGTACTGTGTGCATCTAAGCCCAGGACAAACATAACTACTTGTAAGATGGATTTCATTTGTCTGCAGAATGCCACACATCCATAGCATCCCAGTTTTAGTGATATGGTGAAATAGAAATGAAATGAAGAGAGTTATTTAAATAATCATTTAATAAGTGCATGCACAGAATTGCTCCAATGTAATGATTACTGTGTATGGCTCACATTTCTTTGCATTCATTATAAAAACAAGAAAGTAATCAAGACATTAACCTTTCTTAACATCTTATAGTGAATCAGGAAAGTCTCTACTTCTAGAGAGAGAAAAGCTGTAAGCTGTAGCCTTATCTCTTCAGCCTGAATGCTGATACTTTTGTCTGAATACTAAAGCAAGCCACTGAAAGTTGTATTTTCTACTTAATTTTGGGAAGTTTATATATTTGTAATTAGAAAAACTTTGTAGTTAATAATAATACATAAGTTGATAAGTAAAAGTACAGAAGCTCTACATTTCATAAATCCTTGAGGCTAGCTGCAATGAGCAAAGAAAATACCTTCAGGAAAGTAATTAATACTTTGAACTGGTTTTCTTGTACTTCAAGTAGAACCCAATGGTTATTGGTTTAATTAATTCTGTAGAGTCAAAGACTGGCCTGAAATAATCAGCAGGGAAGCAGTTAGGGAAGCATAAGCATTTTGATGTATTGTTTTTCTGCACAATTCCCAGTGCAGAACTAATACACTGCTACCCATGTCTCATTTGCTCTTTGTGTTAGTGGCTTTTTAGGACAAGTGGTAGCTGGTTTATTATTGTGGCTTAATTACACTGTGCCCCATTTCAGCTGTGATAACTGTCCCTGTCCATGCTGTTTACCTACAAAAATGTAGGCACAATAATTTGATCTGGTCCACTGCAACAACACTTAACCAAATTATTTTACATCTGTCATAGTTCCAAAACCCCACACTGAGAGTTCCTGCATCTTGGCTGATATGCTGTAACTTAAGTGATGCAGAATGTAACATCACCCTTTGCCTCTGAACTTCAAACTATTTTCTTGTTTGTGGCTGCTGAACCCCCCAAATCAAGTCTGCTCTATGCATATTTTGGGCGCTTGCTTTCATGTTTTTGCAAATCAGGATATAAATCAAATTCACCAGTACACATTTCTGGTTTACCCATAATCCATCCATCTATATAACAAGCACATAACATAACATAGCATAGCATAATAACATTATGCATTATATGTAGAGGCACATTATCCATCCATGTTATGTGCTTATATTCCCCACAGGATTGGGGTAAGACAGCACTGATGTGGTTGCAATTACTTGGTGATATGATTACTTACAATATTACAGCAATTAATTTTAATTACATGGTGAGTATCACTGGGCTACCACAGAATTTAGCTTGGGTACTAACGCTTGTCCAAATCCACTTCTTTGTCCCAGCTCACAGTTCTCCCTTGGAATTTATTTTCTGAATTTGTTTCCTAATGCCTCTAATTATTTACACAAGCACAGAAATTCTGATGAAGGGAAAAAAATGAATAGCTAATCCCATGTGGGAAAAGCAGGTGATTATGTTCAACAGGAGGTTATCATCTCTGTTAAATATTAAAAAAGTTTTTCCCCTCATTCTTTTAAATAAAAATTTTGCAAGCATATTACTAACATCTGCTCTTTAAAATTGATGTCACCACTGAATTCAAAAGTGTCCATAATATACAGTGTGTGTATATATATATATATAAAAATGTGTAATACATACTGTATTAATGGTCTCTCTATATAGTAAATAGATTCAGTAAATAGCTAGTTATCAATCTGCCAGTTTGACTTTTATGGAAAATAACATAAATTTAGAAATCAATGGTAGTGTAATGATCTGGAGCACATCATTTCTTTAGGCTCTGATTCTGCTTGCACTGAAACCAAAGAAGCTCCAATTAAGTTTTAAGCATGAGTAAGAGGACACTGAGAATGCTCTCAGGTGGAAATCAGATCAGTCTCCCCTTCAGACCAGCTGAGCTTCCCGATGCAAAGAGCTGGGTGGAGGAGGGTGCTGCCATGTCCTGTGGGAGGAAGAAGTTCAAACATTCTGCAGAAGGAAAACACTTGTTTTGTTACTTGCAAAGGATCAATTCTAATTTTGTGGTGGTGATTTGCTTGGTAGCATGTCAAGAGTCTTGTTTTGATTTCTTAAGTACCTTAAGAGAGATTCTGGTTCCATTTGAAGGACAGGACTATCAGAAACACCAGTATGATTCCCTGAACACAATCAGATCAGCTTTATTTTTTTTAACAAACACTTTACATCATTTTTCCAATAACATTTTTGCTCCAATATGTATCCCAATCTTTCTCATGGTGAAGCTGCTATACAAACTTTCTGATAAGACCATTCCATTTATAGTAATTATTTTGTGAAAAGAGTGAAACTCTGGAATATCCCTTTTTAGGCTTTCCACAAGGCTGTTCTGTCATAACTTGGGTCAGACTGAAAGAAAAGGCTTAAATTCCCACAGTTAGCTTTTCCATTTGGGCCACTAAGTTAAGAATTAAATCAAAGGAGAAATAAAAATATTGTTTTCTCATAACCATTCATAAGAGAAAAAAGGCACATGTTGGCCTCAGTCCTTGAATGCAGAAGATTGAGCAGAAATTTCTGCTTTTTCTTAATTTTTTGTAAGTCTTCTGTTACCACCTAGTCCAGTATTAAGCAACAAGAGAAAGCATTGCAACTTCAGCAGACATGTCTGAATGACCTGCCCTGAAACATCCCTGTGGGATTTCAGTCTATTTTTTTTTATTTTAAATTTTTAAGTCATTCCACCAATGCAATTAACAGTTCCCTCCAGTAACGGAATTCTTAACAGAAGCACTGAAGTTTAAATGTATTTCTCCTAGCCCAAAACCAAAGGTCAGCCTTCCAGATAGTTTGTCTGGATACAAAGTAAGCTCACGTCACAAAAATCCAATAAATGACTTTATTAAATATATTCTTTTCCTCTAAAATATAAATATTCACTATACTCTTATAAATGTGGAGTAGGTTCATATTTCATTTGTCTATCCCATCCAAATATGAATCAGTCCAAAATCTGAAAATGAAGAAATAGCATCTGTAATCATCATTAATTTTTTTTCTATAAATATATATAATATGAATTTTCTTTGCAAACTGCTTAGTTATTCACTTAGACTTCATATAGTACTGAGCACCTTAGATTACATTTTGTGTAATTTAATTGTTGGCACTAATATAGGAATTTGTAATATTTACAATGCACATACATGTTAGGTATAACATTCCAGTGATTTGTAAGTGTTAAAAGGAATAAGGAAATAGTGCAGTATAGTTTACATATGGATTTAACCTACTCCTCCAGCACTTTTATAGGAGCCTATCTCCAAATTTTTAAGTTGTACTTTGGAACAGCAATAAAGATGTCCTGAACTGGTTTTTAAAGACTTGACACAAGAGCTTCCTTGGTAAGGTGACACGAGCTCCTCTCAGAGTCCCGTCCCCCTGCGTACCGACTGCTCTCAGCTTCTCAGATCTCTCCTAGAAGCTCCCAGGCACAAGGAGTCCCAAGGAACTGCCACAGAAAGTGTGTGACTGGCAGTGGTCACTAAATGAGAAATGTCCATCTGGAAACTACTGCTAAGTTAGGTAACATGTTACCTCCTTATTCATTTACATGAGGAATTAATTTTTAAGTGCAAGTACCATGGCAATAAAATGAAAGTGCAGAGCTGGGTGGATCTCCCCTGGCATGCCTTTCACTGGTGAGAGGTCCTGGGAGTGGGGCTGCTCTTCTAATGGGGCACTGAGCTGTTCTTCAGTGATTATTTTCTGTATTTATGAATTCAGCCCATCATCCTAATATTTTAATTTGTTTTGATGATTAAGATACCTATGGAATCACCATGTTTTTATGCTTTGAATAGACAACATGACTTATGCTTAACTCTCAAACTTAGCTCAGAAACAACATGGAACCAAAATGTCTTTTTAATTTTCTCCTTTGCCAGCCAAGTGATGCTGAATTGAAATCCATGTGCTTTCTCAGGAATAAAAGAAATGTTGTAATATGAAAACTGAACATCCACAAACACTGAATATATTACTTCCTGTCCTTCAAAGTGTGAATTTAGGGCAAAACTCTAAAAACAGACAAAACCCCACCCCTGTCTGAAGCTGTTCTTTTTAAAAAAGGAAGAACAACATAAGTGGCATCCCTGTTTTGCTTCTTCCTATTCCCACCAGATCATGTCATGCCAGTTTATTATATCCCGGTATGGGCTGTGTGTGTCATCTCTGGTGCTGAAAGTCAGTGTTCCTGCCTGCTTTTTGCTGCTCAAGTAGCTGTGAACAAGGCTGAAACTCACTGAATCATGTTTTGAGTCACAACAGTAAGCTGTGGTCAAAACAGTCACCAGTAAGGTGTGGGCATGGAGATGAACATCTTGTATTTCCCCAGCAAGAAACCTGGTCTTGCCAAGTCATGCCCATAGGAGCAGTTCCATGTCAAGGAGTGCAGCTCATGTTCCTGCCCTGGTGTATGTTCCTCACTGTTGTGGAGCTGCTTCAATAAATTTTTCACAAACTCATAAAATCAAGTCTTCCTCCTTCCCTATGTTTGTTATTCTACAAAGACCATACAATCAGCCTTGTCTGAGCAAAGCGGGGACTCAGTAGGGGTAGGAGGACAGAATCTTAGTATGGCTTTCTACTGGAAAACTGCCATGGAGATAACCTGGCAGGAGCATCATCCTACCTCAGAATGGATTCAGGCAGCTTTTACCTGAGCTGGGGCTCCCAGATAGCTGAAACTCATTAAGCTGTTGTGGGAAGTCACTATAAAAATGCATCCTGTGTTCATTAACAAAGGGCCCTCCTGCCTGTGCCCCCCTGACAGCTGGCTCTCAGTAGCATCCCTGTGGCTGGTCCTGCTTTAGCTCCATCACTAGAGATGTGGGTGACGTGGTTACTGCTTAATGTGAAACTGCTCCTGGGGGGGGCCCTCCAGCTGTTAGCTGCCCACAGCTGGATTGCTTCAGAGTGTCCACCTCAAAGGTTTGTATTTGCAGGCTCTGCTGGGTATTCATACAACAGGTTCTGGCAGTGCTCCAAAAGAAAAATCTGCAAGAGGTGCACAGATTATAACTGAAAGAACCTTTTACTTCCAGGTGATGGGACAATTTTTAGAGGATTTCTCCCCAATCAACCTTGGCTTGCATCACAACCAACAAGTGCTTGACTGCATAGCCCTTTACTTTATATAGACAAGTACATTGAAATAGGCACAATTTATGCTTCTGAAACATTTACATTTATGGTACTACATGCTTTTACGGTCTCATATGGGATTTCAAAATCCCATTTACAATGAAATCCCCCATCTTCCTTGACATGCCATCTCTTTAGCTGGTCAAAATGAAACCTGGGCCTCGGAGGACTGCAGAAATGACCACTGGCCAGTGCTGAGTCCCAGGCTGGTGTCTGCTGCCAGCTAGGACAGGTTGCTGCTGTTGACTGTACTTCAGATTAGTGTGGTTACCCCGTCTCTCTCTGAAGAAACAGATGGATCCCACTTATGCCACCAAGCCCAGTCTCGTGATCTTTGCTGACAGGAAGGAATGAATGATGAAAACAATTGGTTTTGGACAGGAATGAAGATCCAGTTGCTGAAAGTACAGAAAAAAGAATCAAGCTGAGAATTATAGCTCAAACAAGAAATCATTTATTGAGTACTCAAACTGCTGTCTGGTATTTTGAACAGGCTTCTATTAATAACAGCTCTTCTCTACACCATATTGTTGCTCCTTTGCATTCAGCTGCAACTATTTAGGTTACTAAAACTAATAAGCATCTTGGAAGCAGGTGAGATCTTGATGCCTCTGTCTTTGTATAACCTGGGTGAGCAGCAGAAAACTGAGTCAGATTCTGCAAGCACTTTTTCAAGAGGCTTAACCCCATCTTTTTTTGGCCATTTCTACCTGGGATGGTGGTAGGACTGGCTCTGTCTGATGCCCAATGCATCTGCTGTTGGTGCAGCTGAAGTACCTTCAGCCAGTGCTGCACAGCTGCTTCTCTGTTCTCCCACCCAGCAGTGAGACTGAACTCAGACTTTGTTTTCCATAGTCATGGTTCAGCTGATCTCACCACGCATTTGCTAAGCATGACAGGCTTGTCACTGTGCAGAGGCCCAGCAGGGTCACATCAAAACAAACCACGTTTGCCTTTTGTAGTGGTGCATTCTGCCCTGCTCACTCCTTTTTCCAGGCTGCACTGCAATCTGAGAAATGCTCATTAGGCCTTGGCCTTGAAAAGCAGCACCTGGGCTCATCCCTTCTAGAGCTTATCAGAAACACTGCTCCCAGGAACTACTGCTGTGTAAGGAGCTCCTGTTTTCTTTATGAACAACCTTGGAAACTGTTTTCCTTGCCTGGATAGCACATTTCTGTTCCCACACTTTCAGAGAAAGTCCCGACCCAAAGTTTGGCCAGGACAAAACATTGTTATGACTAAAGCTGACTCTTTAGTGCCCCTATAAACAGCTGTCCAAAATGAGACCCTTTGAGCTCTCCTGAACTGCAGCAGGCTGTGACCAGCATCTCCCTCTGAGTGGGGCCTCTCAGAGTCAGTGAACTCTCAGGTTTGCTGTCCTTGGAGGATCACCAAATAACAAGTCCTGGACTGGTACCCTCACTCCTCGAGGCCTGACCCTTTCCTGTTGCGAGATGCAAAAGCATCCAAAGTGAGTGCTTCCCTGACCTCTGAGGGGAATTTTTCACAGGGGAATTTCTTGCACTGACTCCTTCTGTCTGTGTGCATGCACCTGTGTATATGCTTTAGCAAATCTGGGAGACATGCTGTTTTCTTAAGATGTTTAAGAACCTTAGATATCTCAGTAAGTTAGGCCTGTAAGGAACATTAAGTCATAAGCTGTAAGCTAAGTTAAAGGCTGCTGAATGTTATTCTTCTCTTGAGCTGCCAAGTTCAACTTTGAAGGCATAAGTTAGGTTAAATGCTGCTATTCCTTGGTTAAATTGTTAAGTTAGGTATAAGTTAAGTGCTGTTCCTTTTTTAAATTGTTAGGTTTAAGGTATAAGTTAAGGTAAAGTACTGTAAGTGAGTGCTCTCAAGTTTTTAGGCCATGTTCCTTTTTATCCTTGCCTTCACTGTCCTTTTGACATGCACACCTTAACACACACACACACAAGCCCCCTAGATGGTTCTCAGTTCATTTCTGTTTTGATTGCCTCGATTTTGATTGCCTGGATTTTGATTGCTTGGTTTTGTTGCTGCTTTGTTTCCTTGGTGTGCCTTAATTGTCCTGTAGGCAGTAAAGTGAATCTTGCCAACAAATTCTGTCATGCTGTCACTAAATATTAAATCTGTTTTTTGCTGATACCCTTGCTGGTGATTTTTTAAGCAATCTCAAACACTCATTTGTAACACCTTTCCAGCAGTCATGAATCAACTTTATTGACAGCTAGTAAGAAATTCCCTTCAAAGCTGACAATAAGGAGTTTGCAGAGTATATGCTAACAAAGATGATGTTTAGAATTAAGTACCCACCATGTTTCGGAACTGCTGAAAAAATCTGGGAGGAAAAACTATGTTTACATTCGTAATTAATGGATTTAAACTGCTCATTGGAATATGCACCTTATTTTCAGGCATTGTGACAGCTTACAGGCCTATGCAGACAGTTTGCACAACATCAGTAGCTTTTTTTTTTCAGCAATGTTCAAAATCACCTAAAACATAGCTTGTTGTCACAACATGAAATCCCTATGTGTACATTTGAATTAATAAGGTCTCATTCTTAAGTTCTTTCACCCTCAGTAATTTAAAAAAGTGAAATGGATACATACAAAAATTTTAACATCTGGCTATTTAGAGGTACAGTTTGTTCTAAAATATGACAAACTTTAATTTCTGTATGGTTTTACAATTTTAACTGTCTTTTTAGTTTATCTCCTTCTAAAGCCTGATCATCATGCTGTGCTATACACTGGTACTGGAACCTGGCACTGGCCAACTGTTGGAATGGAACAGAATGGAATAAAGTTTTCAGTTGGGAGGGGCCTACAGTGCTCATCTAGTCCAACTTCCATTAGTGCTTCTCCACCCCCATAGCCTGTAGGACAACCAAAGAAATGGTAACATGCATCCCTTTGCTCAATGCAGTACTTACAATTTCTCCATCTTTTTCTCCAAAGTCTAAATAAAGCATCCTTATCCCATCATCTGAGGACATTTTCAGTTTTTCATAGGGATATTGTGCAATTATCTTGGAGAAGGCACCATCTTGTGGTTCAGTTGTAAGAGAAAATCCATGTTCATAATGGATGGTCAAGCGGCACTCCTGGCTTTTGTATGTGCAAGCTGGAGAAAAAAGATTTAGTCAAGATTTAGTTTCTCACATTCTTAAAAGCAGTTCTTCATGTTCCATCATACATCTACATGCTGACAAAAACCAGTGTACTGAAGTTTAAGAAGGCTCAGACTGGTGTTTCCTCCTTCCAAACCTTGACAAAGTCACAACAATTCTTCTTCTTGCATCTGACAGACACAGCCTGAATCAATAAACACAGCACACAATGCATGAGAAAATTAGGAGCTGTAAAGTGTTTCCCTAAAGTATTTTGACAAAGATGAAGACACTCCTGAGTCCTCATTAGTGTCATGGTAATTGAAAAAGGGCCCAGATAATTGTATATAATAGCTATTGCAGCAGAAAGTCTGCATCTTCCCCTCAGCTCTGAAACAGAGGCCATGATCCAAATTAAGGAATGAAGAGTTTTGGAGTTCACATCCCAAATTTACTATTCCATCACCTTCTTGGAGCAATTCTACCAAGAAGGATCCTTGGCAGTGGGACAAAAGCACTGTGATAAAAGAAGGGGCTGATGCCCTTCTTCTTTTGGAAAGAATGGCATCTGTGTCAGGGTGCTGAGGAGATGGACCTGTTCTGAGCTGGTTCCCCCTGAGCTCTCTGGCTGGTTTGCACATCAGAGGCCTCACAGAGCATCCTGAGCTCCCTGTGGGGCTGGGGCCCAGCAGCTGACAAGCAGCCACGTGGCTCTACCTGAGCTTTGAGAAACAAGAACTGCCCTTTGGCATGGCTGGATTTGTGCTTTGGCTCCTGCTCTCACATTTCAGGAAATGAGTGGAGATAAAATTCAACATTAACAGCCCTGCCAACTGTAGGACTAGCAGGGCAAGGACTGCAAAGCCTGGGGGCATCCAAGAGAAAGGCCCAGCCTCAAACCCCAGAGCCACGCCAGCCTTGCAGCTACCTGGCCAAACAGGGCATCACTCCAGAGCATCTGAGCCAACTATTTGTATTCCAACTGATTTTGCACGTACAGAAGTGCTGAGAAGTGACACCCTGATGTTCAGGGAAGGAAATTACTACCCATCAAAATGTAGTTATTAGATTGGTTTGTGGTTTTTTTACTCTCCTCTATTGTGTAGAGCTGGGTCAATAAATGACCAATTCATTCTTGTGAATGTGCCAGTCCTCTTCTGTCTCCTCCTTCTGCAGGATAAACTCCTGCTAGGCTCACAGGAGTTTCCTGAATCTCAGAAAAATGCTCTTTTCTGTGACAATCTGACAATCACTCCTCTGTGACATGCAGGCCTACATGGCTGACCACAGAGTTGTTTCTGATACAACGTGCTGAAAACAAACCCAAAAGTCAGCATGACAATGAGTGTGTCACTGGACACAAGTACCACAGCAGCTGGGACTGGCCTAGAACCTGACAGCATTTTAAACAGGTAGAATCCTAAACATGCACATTTTTTAAGTAAATCACCTCTAGTAGAAGGAACTTGAACTTGTGTCACAGGAAGGGTGTGGAGGTGTGGAAATGCTGCAGGTGTTACTCACATGTGGTGATTTCTGTGATGAGCTCTGCAGAATTGTGGCAGCCCTGCACTACACTCCTTGTCCACAGTGAGAGGTCTCGACTGGTCTCAGTCCTGAACAGGTGAGTTTCAATCCCTTGTCTTGTACCGGTACGCGTTGCAAAGGACAAATCCACCCCTGACTTGGGTGAGCCTTTTCCTGGGCCAGAATGAACCAACCTGCAATTGGATTTGAGAACACATCAGGAAATCCCAACAACAGTGCACTGCCCCCAAATCCCCACCTGAGTACAGCTCTGCTCTGCATGTTCCTAATACCCATGGTTGGAAGCATGAGAACTCACATCTCCTCTATGTTCTCTCTCAGAAGAGTGAAGGTCCAAGGCAGTGAGCACAGGAACAGCTGGACACACAGGTAATGACATGGATGTCCCAAAATTACTTAATGAATTGTACAAAACGTCCCTTTGGATGAGGAGCTGAGAGAAATCCCTGACTGGTGTGTGGTGATGGAATCTGGTCCACAGATACAAGTGCTGGCTCAGATGAGGCAGCTGAATCCAACTTCCATGGTGAAGCACCACTTGCTCTAAAGTTTAAACATCTGCTGTCAAATTCAATGATAAATACTGCTAAATAAAGTATGAAGCTCTGTAAAATATGTAGATGCCAAAGTACTGTCTTGTACTTACTTTTCCCATAAGAAACCTGTAAAATGCAAAATGTTGCAGCTACTTGTAATCTGAAATTCTCTCACATTTGTCTGCAATCAACATTTTTTTGCCCAGCATCAACAGCTGATCTCCAGTGGCCAGGAAAAGTTTGTTCATCTGGGCAAACAAAAATAGCAGGGAATATTTTTGAGTGAGAAAATCAATATCTCATAAAAATTAATTCTTCTTTAAATCTGCCCTTTTTTGTTGGTTTTTTTTTCCCTCTAAAAGTATGGACACTCAACACAGGATTCACTTAGGGACACAACACTGATACATCTGAAAAAATTAATCTAGGGGAGCTCATCACTCTTTGAGATTCAGAGACCAACCCTCAGAGGCAATCACAAAATGAAATTTGTCTGAAAAACTTCTTTCTGTCTTGTCCCTTCTGTTTTTCTTTCTATAGCCAAACAATATACTTCACAGTAGTCTATAAAGCATGTGGCATGGTAGTAGAACACTCATTCTAAAGGAGAAAACATCAGATTAAACTAATCTACTGAATACTAATTTACCCTCAAATTATTGTTCGGCATCAGCAAGAACAGTTACGTAGCTGACACTGTATGGGTATGCCACCAAACAGAGATGTTTTAGCAGAAAAGAAAAAAGCAGAAAGGAAAGAAAAAGCACAACTTTAGCTTTTTGATTATTGAAACATCAGCCACAGGGCATCTGAAATTTCCCCCAATTCCCTGACAGTCCATGCTGACATTTGGGATGCACACTGTGGCAAACAGATGCACCCCTCTTTCATACCCCACTAGAAGGTTTGCAAGATTTGTTCATTCTCAAGTTTATGAAAACTTTATTTTATGTTCCCAAGAGCTCCTGGGAGGCGAGACACAGAATATCCTGGTCAGAGATGCCCTGCCCTGTGTCTGGGCACAACAAGAAGGGCTTTTTCCCCTCTGGAAAAGCTGAGTTAATGCCCCATTCAGCTTTGATACTCAGGGCCTCCTATCTCTACTATTGGCAGATTTTGCAATCGGGGACTGAGCAAACAGCTCAAAAACCTTAATTCTCTTTCATTTGGTGTGAGAGGGTGCAAACTCTGAGGGGAAGCTACATGTTGATAATTAAGGCAGGAATCAGGGAGCTGAAATCTCCAGTGACATCTGCTGCTGTCTGTCCCTGGGTGGTCACCCAGGCACAGGCACGGCCACTGCTCTCATGCTGCCTTTGGCTACTGGGCTGTGAAAAAGCAGCCTGGAAAATCACATCAAGTTTGTCATTAGAAATAAAACTATTCCACCTTTTTCCTGGGCCATCTCCTTTATGCAGGGCTCATCAGCTATACTAAAAATCATTTTCTATTACTTATGTTAGTGAATACATAGCAAACAGATGGTTCCAGTGTTTGATTTCCTTCCAAAACACACAGCACCACCACCTACTCCCCCACACCTTCATGCTGTATCCATAGTACTGTATTGTGGTTTTTCAGCATATGGATAGAATGAAGATGTACTTTACAAATAAAAGTATGTGAACACATCCAACATGAACATTGATTCTTGCCTGCCTTTTTTTATTATCTCCTCATTATTAAAAATCCAGTCTCACTATTTAAAAATGTTTTTCCATCAAGCAACTCCAGATGATGCTTTGAATAGTCATGCCCTTAAACATGAACTAAGCAAACATGCAGGAGGACATTCGATAGTATTAATGTACCAGCTGTCAGTACTCATGTATTTGGGTACAGTTCAAAGAATGCTTTAATAAAGTTGCATTAATGTGGGCCATTTCATTTACATAGTATGTATTTTATCCTAAAGACCACAGAGATACCTTAAACCACTAAAAATAGCCTAAGAAACCTCACAGAAGGCTTCCCCTCGCTCCTGCCTCCCATCACTATAACCGCAGGGGAGGGGGGGGGGGTGTGTGGTGTGTGCTGCACCCCAGAGCTGAAGAAGCACCCCAGGCCCGGCTCCGGTAATATTCACCCAAGCCCGGGGAGGTTCCTGTGCTCTGTGGAGGTTTCTGGGGGAATCTGTGAGCACCGGAGCCCGAGAGCCGAGGGCTCCTCCCGGCTCAGGCAGCGCCGGCAGAGGGCGGGAGAAGGCCGGGCACGGCCGGGAGTCCCCTCACCCCTCACGGAGCGCTCGGAGCGCAGCGGCTGAAAACCAACCCTGGGGCCAGGGAGACACTTCTGATCTTCTATCGTTTCTTCCTTCTCTCTCTGTATTTCGGGGACCTTTTTAACCTTATGCTTTGCGAACGTGTGACAGCAAGATGGATGTGTTCTGACATGGGGTGCTGGTGCAGGGTGAGAAACACTGGAACCTGCGTCTCATCCTAATGCGATGGGAAGAGTGTCAACAATTTACTGCAACAGCCAGATCTAATGGTCTCTGCAGAAAGGCCAGTGAAACCAGCACTGCCATTCAAAGGAAGCCTTCAGCTGCTCACTTGAGATTTAGCTCAGAAGAGACCACGTACAAGTGCATCAACACTGTGATAACACCACTGCCATCTGACCTTTCCTACGGCACCCTGACTTAGCATGTGAAACCTGCCCTGGAATGGCTGTGCTCCTCGGAACCTGCGCACATTCTCTCAATTCAGCTGCATGGAGGCACCCAGAGCCCGCCTCACTGCCTTGGGAAGACCAGCAGGGAACCTGCACTGCACCCCATACACTTCTTGGGGCTCTCAGGGCACCCAGTGCTCTCTGCCTGTCCCTCCATCCACTGGCCCAGATGAGTAATCAGTGCCCAAACTCTTTCCCCATTTTTTCTATGTCATTAGCTATCAAACTGCTTTAATACTTTCTGGTTACAGACCTCAGCTGTACACAAAAGCTTCTTACCTGATCTTTAATCAGAGCCCAACATGGGCTGCTTTTTTTTTTCCCCTTTCCTTTCATATCTGGCTATGATAGATAATGGAATTTGATTGCAAACATATAAGATGTAATTACTTAAGCCCCATTCCCATGCTAGAGGGAGGCACTGTTATTCAGGCATAAGGAAACACTGAAACAGAGATTATGACAAAAAGGTCCTTGGAGTCAGGGCTGTGTGCCAGCTGCCGTGCCTCCCCGCGCAGAGATTTAAAGGAACAACTAAAATCTGATCTCAGTTTTATTTGAGCTATTATTTGTATTCCATGCAAAGCTAGAAAAGACTGACTGGAAAATAATTTTAGGTCTTAATGGCTTCCATAGGTTGTAGGCAAACTTATCAACAAACAAGAAGGGCATGTAGAAATTTTGTTGTTAAAGTACTGTGAGAAGATTGTAATCCTTCTACCAATTTCCAATTTTCTCTGCTCATTATGTTTTGGGTAGATTAAGCATGACTCTGTACAGTATCTGGCACTGAAGTTTTCCAGTTTCAGCAGCTTTTCAAATATGCATTAGCTAAGCAAAAATGTTTTCCCAAGGACTCATAAAAATCTGAAAGATGGGAGCAGCTAAGATTACAACATGTGCTCTGCAAACTTTACAGGTGAAAAGTTCTAAATTGCACTGATCAATGCACAGAGGGGATTAAAAAACTCGTCACGAGGAGGGGAATCACTGACCGAGAATGAACACAGCAGTCAATACCAACAGAAAACCTGCTCTACTTTTTTGCTGTAACTGTACTCAGTGTGGCAGATCATAAAAGCAGGACCCTGCAGAGTTTTAATCAAAATCATCCCAAACAGGAGGTGTAATGATTTAGGGAATCTGTCCATTTATGGAATCTGCTGTATATGTGTACTTATCACATTGTGACTACGTTCTGAACTCCAAATTCTGTGTAGCTGCTGTCTTTTTCTCTGGGTGTTACATTCAGTGATAGTAGTAAGAAATCACAGAAATAGGGCTGGAATGGTTGTCAGGAGGTCACCCAGCAGATCCCCCTTCACAGAGCAGGGCCAACTGTGCTGTGTGTCACCCATCCTTCAATGCCCCAGTAATGAGGATCATACACCTTTCCCAGAGAATCTAAACCTCACCAATTCCGTGCCACAAGTGCCGTCAACTATGTCCTGTTGTGTTCAGGAGGGATCTGGAAAAGATACTCCCCTGTTCTCCTTGTTTCTTCTCTTCACATCTGAAAATTATTGACATGTTTTCCATGGACTTCTCTAGATTAAGCTACTAAGGTTTCTTAAGTTTTCCCCTCCTGATAGTGTTTCTATGTTACATATTTGCATTGCTTTCTTCTAGACCTTCCACAGTTAACTGGCATCTTTTTGGAAGTGCAATGCCTCTCATGAACATGGAGTATCACCCTAGGCTTTACTCCTTCTCTGTAGTTATGATTACTATATCTGCCCAAAATGAAACACTTCTGCTATAACCCAAGATGATTGTCTTCATTTTCCCCTCTCAAAAACACAACACCTTAGATTGAAGCAATCTTATCACAGTGCTCGGGTGCTTCCTGGCAGAGCAACTACTTTGTTGCTCATATTCCATCCCAAAACAGCAGAGGTGATTATTCCCCAGCACTGAACTTGGCACTTGTCTTTTCTGAACTGCACCCTGGCTTTCTCACAGACCATCCTGGCTTGCTTTCTTCCCAGTCTGTAAAGACCCTTCAGCAGCCTGACACATGTGCTGTGCAACCTCTCATTCCTCTCCAGCATGAAGGCCAATGTTTTTCCACTCAGAAAGCACCCCATCTGACAAGGAGATGACCATCCCCATCCAAGGCAAGGCTGTCTGCTATCCAATGTGGCCTCTTGAGAAAAAATAATTTAAGTAACAGGGCCAAGATGTAGACTTAGATTATTTGATGCAGTAAATTGGTCTCACTGATGATGGGAGCTGGTGACACTCAGCAAGGAGCTGTCTTTACACATGACAATGTGTGGCCAGGAAAGGGCAGGGTGCACTTCAGGATACCCAGTCACTTTAGGGAGGATTTGAGCTCATGTAAAAACGAAACCTTAAAAAAAGGGGAGGAAATGCATCACCTTCTGCTGGGGTGCTATTGCTTCTCAATCTCTAAGGTGTGGTGACACACCTGGACACAGGCTGCAATACTTCACCCAGCTTTCACTGGGACTTGTCACCTAGAATTGTCAATGGCATCCAGCACCATACCATGCAGCAGGCTGCCAGCTGCAAAGCTGGTGTCTCTCACCCATGTTAGGATAACAAAGAGGGAGTCAGAAGGTGGCTTCCCACTGATGGAACACACCATCAGTGTAAATCAGTGAGTACAATTTTTATTTTTTTAACATAATGACTTAGCAGCAAAGCGTCAGTTCATTTGGGGAGACACAGAGAACAAAAATTAACTAATGAGAGTGCAGTAAGAGCCCCACTGCTTCTGGCCAGGGCAACCAGCCCTTCTGAATGAGAACTCATTGAAAATGGTATAATAGAGGCCTGTAGCAAGGCTGAAACAAGGAACAACAGCTCTTTCTCAAGCCTTTTGACCATACTGGCAGAGAAACATGATTAAGATTCACATCAAGAAGCACAGACAGTTTCCACTGCATAAAGGCAACCATGGGAAAGCTGTCTCTGAATTAGTGTTAATGGGTACCTTCAAAATAATGCAAATGCTTATTGCTAACCTAGATTCAAGAATGTGTCTTCCAAGCTTACCATTTTAAGCTAAAAAATGCCAGGAATTAATTTACTAGAGCAGGAACAGAAGCTGTGCTGGAAGTGTCTCCATCACATGTGGAACCCTCCAAAAGGCCCAAATTGGTGGTGCAGAACTGCCACACCACAACATTCAACTCAGGGCAACAAGTTCACTTTTTTCAGCCTGGAGGAGCAGCTGGAAGTTGGGGTGTTTCTGCCTAGCTCACAGGTCTGCACACTGAGATAGGTATCTCAGGAGACTGAGCTTTCAGCTTTTTCATCACTCCTGCCTCTGTATCCAAGCTAAGTTGCCACATCCAAAATCCCAGTGAGTTTCTGGTTGTCAGCTTCAGCCAGAATTTGAAATGGAGGAGAAGAGAGGAGTTAAGCTCGGCACATCAGCCCACTGAGGAAGAACCTGCTTCTCCAACCACAACATTTCAAGTGTGACTGCAGCTGTGTATCAGCTCTACCTGCTCCTGGCTGACTCAGCTGCTCCCACTGCTCCTGAAAGCTGTCATGAAAAGCAAAGGTACCTGGTGGCGAGCAGGGGGTAGGTATGCACAGGGCTGAACCAGGCTTCCTTTATCCGTGGCATGCTCTCATATATTAAAAGGTCTTTCTCTGTCAAAACCACCAACACGGGCTTCCAGTGCTTCTCGTTGTCTCCTGGCACCTGGAAAAGAGCAAAGTCTCAGTGAAACAAGAGGAGACAAAGCTGCCAGCATGCAAAGCCAGATGTGACAAACATGTTGAGTTCTGGGTGAGAAAATGAACACATGAGACTTTTACTTCCCTGGCTTTTTGACATCTCCCACCTGAATTTATAATCAGATGCAGCAGAAATGGAATAACGTGCAAAGTCATCTGCTGCTACCATTAGCACTGCCATTTCCAGCCTTCCTGCACTACAGGCTACTCCATAAATGCAGTATTGAGACACTGAAGAACACTGAGGTGGAGCTGGCTGTTAGTTAGCTGTGGTATGCATGAAAAGACCTTAAAGGTATATTTATAATGAGCACCATTCATGTGTAGCTGGCACATTAACCTGAGTCCTGAACACTGCTGCTGCTGTTTCTGTTTAAAAAAGCTGCAACATCATCGCTATTAAAGAAGAGTGATAGATAGCAAAACCAAGTGTTTTGGGGATAGATACTTTTTTTCCTCAGCAGTTCACTTTTTTTTTTTTTTGCTTCTCTTTCCTTCATACTATTCTTCCAGTTTTAGAAATGCCTTTGTAAGGAGATCCAACGTAAATGTGGGGTTCATCTCAAGCACTGACTTGGTAATGGATCTGCCTTCACATTTCAAACCTTTCTGTCAAAGATGTCCAAAGACCAGAGCATCAGAGCCTTTTACTGGCTGCTGCAGAATCCAGATCTGGAAGTATATTTTGCAAGTTAGATGTGTGATGTCCACATGGCAAGACAATTATTGTTATGGGGACCAAGTATAGATCCTGGTTTTTACTTCTTCTACTCTGGCAGCATAGAAGTGTCTTAAAATAGTTGGGGATATGTAAGGACTTTTATTTCAAGTAAGAATGAAGCTCTTTCATGGACAAACTAATCATTTTCCTTTTGGTGCACATAAAGAAAAAGAAACACTGGTCCACAGTAATACTCACACCCATGCTTTCAAACACAAACATTTTGCCTGGGTACTAAAAGGAATGAAACAAATTCTGAAATTCACCAGAGAATCTGCTTGTCTTTATGACTCCTCCACTAAAATCTCTTCTGGGATAAAGAAGCAGCTGTCTGTGCTGTTCTGTGGTTGATGCCAGTCTACTTGCCATGGGCATGTGTCACTGGGCACATTGTTGGGTGCAGAAACATAAAAGGGATCAAAGTTTGGCCTAGGCTGGGAAAGACACACCCAGGTATGATAATTCAGAACCACATTTGAAACACTTGTATTTTATACAAAGACAGGCACCCACAAATTTCTAAACTTTTAAAGGCTTTCAAGAGCAATGTGACACACCTTTACCTCACAACACAATGCCCAAAACCAGATCTTAAACTAAGATTTTTAATATGTATTTCTCCCTCTGAACTAAGCTTTTCCAATAATCATATTCTTGTTTACAGCATTACTTGCTCATTGGTTTTTCATGTCTCTTGAAGTCATAAACAGTTCATCCTTTCAAGTTCTACAGAAGCATTAATACTTATTCATAATTTTCTTGTGGTGACAGTTTCTTGAAATGCAATCATTCATTTTCCCATAGGGCCGAATAGAGAAGACACATAATTAACACACCTGTTACTACACTCAGGTAAGAATGCAAAATCCAGAGTTCTCACAGTCCACATACCATGAAAATATTCACACGAGCAAAAAGCATCCTCAGCTTCTTAATACCACAGCTATTAACTACAGTTCACACCCCAGGTCCAGCGTGGCAATACAGAAATGAGTGTCACAGGTAACGTTAACATTCAGTAAATGTTAGTGTTAATGTTTAATTTTGACCACCTCACCTCTGTTCTTTAACTAGAAAGACTTTAGTACATACTTTTGAAGATTTCTAGAAAAGAAAAAGGAAGATAAATATGAAATTTCCATGACCACAAGCAATCTAAAGACTATGGGAAGCTGTTCACAGCTTTTCTGCAGAACCATCCTGCCTGTGGAGCATTTCCAATCACATGTTTTGCTATCAGGGTGCTGGTCAGTCAACAGTGACTTCAGAAACTTTGGGAAACAGAGTTCCCTGTAAAGCAATTACAAGAAGGAGAATAAAACTGATTTTGCCAGCTGGTCCCACAACTCTTTGCTGGACAGCTGTAAATATTAGGAGACAGAATCTCCAGCATGAATCCTGAAGTTAATGACCTGCACTGTGAAGCCCACAGCTTTGCCTCAGTCCTTCCCAACAGCAGGGTGACTGGAGAATATGTGGCTTGGTCATAAGGTATTGAAGATTTTTCTCAAGAACAAGTGACCTTGCACTACCTCTCCTTGTGGGATGTACCCCTGGTTTGCAGGGTGTGCACTGGGAAGAGCTGAGGAGGCGAGTGATGTTTGCCTGTGTTCTGCTCTGAAGCCCTCCCCAGTGAGCAGGGCCATGCAATACACGCACTTCTAAACACAGCTTTTAAACCTTACAGGGACCATAGCTGCCTCACTGATGAGGAATGCTGGTGTAAGCAACACTGCTGCTATTTCAGACCTGAAGAAGGATTTGTGTGCCTGAAAGCCTGTCTGTTTTTTCCCAACTGTAACAGCTGAGCTAATAAAAGATACTGCCTTTCCTTAAAAACCTTGAATTGCATCACTGTTCCCTTATTTTCTAGGGTTTGGATCAGGCTGTAACAGCTGATGCCATGCTGTTCAACAGGCAGTTGGCACTTCTGGAGGGTGTCAAAGAGAACATGCTGTCCTGTAAATGGTAATAGCAAATTTTACAAAGGAGGAAGATACCATTAGCCTACAAGGCACATTCATCACAAATCAGCATGGGAAATTAATCCAGATCTACAAGTGTCATACCAAGCATTGATAAAATAGCAAATTACAAAACAAAAGCAATAAACGTGCTGCTTATGGGCAGCTAAGCGAAGGATTAATTCAAGTTTTAAAGGTTTTAATATCTGACATACCATAAAGATAACATGAAATGCCTGTGTATGAGTAAATTTAAATCTAATTTGAGATACATTTTAGAGGCATGGTTTTAGATAATGATTAAGGCTAGCTCCTTAGCCAGAATTTTGCAGAGTTCTGGCACTTGCACTACAGTTTCTTCGCTCCAGTTCCCACTTGCACAAGTACAATTCAAAGTGCATCGATCTGTGTTGCAGACAAATAAAATCACCATCTAGTCTAAAAAACTTTTCAAACTCAACCTTTTTTCAAAGTCAAAACTGTTAGATCAACTCTAGATGAACTACAGAAAAGTAAGTACTCCACAGCAAAATGAATCAGCAAATATTTCCCTGGTGTTCTGGCCACTGCTCAAGTACCTCCAAGCAGCAGTGTTCTGTCTATGTGTCACTGGGCTCACCACTTATATTCCCAGGTGAAATTCCACCTCAAGTCAATGAAGCTGTAAATGTTTATACCAGAAGGAAACTTGATTTTTTTTGTGTGTGTCCTAGACATACTATGCCCCTAGATCGAAGTCTTAAAGTTCAAACTTGAAAAGGGAGAACATTTTCTAAGAAAATAAGTGCTGTGAAGAATGGTTTTTGCTACTCCAAACCTCTTTGCTCCTCATTTACTGACCCCATTACATGGAAACACCACTTTTCCCCCAATGCACTTCTTTCGTTGACCTTTCCAAATTCAGAAAATATTTAACGTGCTGCATTAAAATGATGAAATCCAATTTTTTTTGTGTATGATAGCATGATAGCTGGGCTTGGGATGACACCAGAGGAGACGTGTGTTCACAACATGCTCAGAGACAGACTTCCCCTGCAGAGTCAGGTTAAGAGTTCTGTTCCCACACAGACACTGCAGTCTCTGCTGGGGTGGTAAACACTCCTGTGGCACACACAGTGGGAACAGACAGGAATGTGGGGGCAGATAAAAGGTGTTCAAGAACAGCTGCTGAATTCCAGTAGCTACACCAGTAGCTAGCCTTGCCCATCAGCCCTTGGCTGACACAACCATGCTCCAGTGCAGGGCACAGGGGGCACACACAGGGCTGGGACACACCCAGGACATGCCTGAGCTCTGGCTGCCTTTGGGTGCCTTTGCAGTGCCAGGCTTTGCTCTGGGACCAGATCTGTGGTGTCAAGGACTGACTGCAAGTGGTGACACAAGCTCAACATTACCTGTATGGCTGCTCCTGCTGCTTCTCTGGACACTGCTCACTATGTACCCTTAAGGAGTAACTCCCCTGGCACACAGCAGTGTTTCAAAGGAGCCAGCTTGTTGTGACTGAAGTGCTGGGGACCCCTCTCCCCTCCAATGGGTGTCACAGCTTCCAAACCCTTAACAGTTTTCACATATAATTAGTTACCATAAAGACAGGGGGGGATCTCAGTGGAGATAAATCGTTCTACAACTGTTTGGACCTTTGCTCTTTCATCTGCCAGGTTTCCTTTTCAAAAGGTTTTTCTTTAAATTTTGGTTATTTATCCACTTCAGGCTGTCAGGAATGGATGAAAAAATAGTTTTAATCTGTGAGGCTTACAGATAATTAAATTAGAAGCCTTGGTCTACTCTGAGAAGCTGTTTTATATTTTTGTTGCCTCAAAAGGAACATTTCAATTACATTCCCTGTTTAGTAAACAAATTATAAACTGCCAGCAGACTCCACTGCAGCAAGTATCCAAAATGTGTCTTTTCAGAGACCACTGTGAAGTCAGCAAGTGTATGTTTACACTAGTGATTTTTTTTAACCCCCTTTTCCAACACCTCCTCCCAAATCCCAGACCTACACTATCTCTTACACTGAGCACAGCAGGAGCAGTCAGGAAAGAATTTTCTTGCTATTTTACCTCTTCCTTAAAATCTCTCTGTGCTGACAAGCCAGATTTGACACAGGCTGGGATATGTTCTGCTACGTATTTCTTGCCTTTTCATTGTCTTTTGATGAAGGGTTACATCCATGTTCAGAATAAATTTGATTAATTTACAGAAACCCACTTGTCAGTTCCTGAAAATAACAGCTGGTACTGAAAGGGTTTTTGCAAGATGAACAGCAGGGATGCAGAAATACATCCTGCACACCCCAGCATATGCAACAATGCTGATCTTTGCGCGAGCTCATTTGATGGGAGGCAAATTGCGACGCGGGAGTGGGTGTGAGTGACAGCCCAGGCAGGGGATAGCAACACCTCCCATACCACATGCGGATGAGACGTGCTTTGCTGCTAAACTTTGTAGTTTTAGACAGGAAATAATGTGCACCTTCTTTAGCATTTTAAAAAAAGCTAATGAAAACGTGCCTGGTTTTGTTTTTCTCTCTTTTTGACCTCAGCGGTGGCTCAAAGGTGGCTTGTGCTGTTATCAGATCTGGATTGAAGTCAATGCAGAGATGAAAATCCCCCAAAGGGCAGGGCACAATGTTGGCTCCTGTGAGCAGAGAGCAGCGAGTGAGTGATGCACACGTTGGCACCAGTGCGGTGCAAGCAGCCAGAGCCACACGGGTCAGGTGGAGCCACAGCAGGGACCTCACTGATCCAAGCCTTGCACTGATCCAACCCCAGAGCCCAGGAATACACTGACACCCTCAGTTACAGGCACTGCTGAGCATGGACAAGACACTCATTCTCAAGACAGGTCTGTTCAAGTCTGAACTCCTTCTCATTATCATTTAAAATGAAAGGACACAAGCCAACATTTGCCAAAATGAACCCAAACACATCAACACAGCAATATTTCAAACAATGTCCTTACTCTCTAGACTAATGGGATTTTCAAACAGCTCTGGCTCATATCCAAAGATGTCTAAATGCAAGAAAAGTACCTAAGTGCTGTGAACTCACCCATGCAAGAATGGCAGGTGATCTGAAACCTTTCCTACAGCCAAACAGGAATGCCTGATCCCCATTTTGCAATAGAAGTTTGTTTCAGAGTTTGGTAAAGTCAGCTGGAATTTTCCTAATAACTCTTTAGACCATGCCCTTGGGAAACATGCCTGAGGGTTCCATGTCTTCCATACTACAGAGAAGATGGTGCACTGGAAGAGGATGGAATTCAATATACACAAATTGGAGCAAGGGGAATTTTGATTTGATACTCAGGAAAACCTCTTCCATGTGTCGGGGTGGTCAATACTGGGAGAGACCATGAATGGCCACCCTCAAGTTACAGCATGACTATGCAAGGGCCTGAGCAAGCTGGTCTAGCTGGGTCTAACTTAGAGCAGGGAGGTTGAAATCCTTCCAACCTATATGAAATACCAGAAGAAACTGAAGAAGTTTTTTTCTTCTATGAGTGAGTCTATGAAATACCAGAAAAAAACTGAAGAAGTCCAGATTTGGATCAGAGAGTCATCACACAGATTTCCCCTGAGGTAAAGTTGGTTGTATAATTATTCTGTTCACATATAGCTTTTCATGCATGTATTCCATGAATGTTGCACCAATATGAATGCAGTAGTAATACAAAATAGTTATCACTCCTAAAGGGTTTGCAGGATGATTTGCCTTGAGCCTTAAATCCTCTAGAGCTGTATAAGAAGTGCATCCTTGATCCTTCTATCTTGATGGAGTCTAACACTCTGCATTTCCATTGCAGCAGATTAAAGATAAGAAACATAAGGGAGTTAAAATCCCAGCATCATATAAACTTTATTCACTTTACCTGAAGTAAAAATATATTACACAACAATATGAGAAATTTTAAAATCCTCATGTGTTGTCTTGACATCCACAGAAACTGATTAACTAAATACACAGAAATCAAAGTCCAGGGGACTCAAAATGGGAAAAAATGGTAATTAATCTATTTTTGAAATCTCAACCATGACCCACAATCCTTCTGCTATGCCTGAAGTTGGGATTTGAAGGTCCATAAATAAGAGCTATTCTTCAGTGAGACAGGAGATTCTAACCTCCTGATAATGTCAGGATTCTTTCCAGGGAAAACCAAACATGCAGTATGCACAGGAGATGGCAAATGTCCCACACCATTTGTTAGGACACTGATTGCTTTTCATCTAAGTTAAGGTGACCATTGTGATTTAAGAAATATGCTGGTGCCTCCTGGGTAAAACACATTTTCTTCTATAGCAGTGACTTCAGACCATGACAGCACTGTGTGAAATTAGAATAGCAGTAATTTATGATAGCAAAGCTTTGCAAATAGCAAAGGTCCACTCCTGAAATGATAGTGTTGAACCAAATTACTTCTGTAGGAAAACCTACACTTTGCTATCTTTTCTGGTTTTCATTTCTATTGCTTCTCAGAAATTGCCAGGGGAGAGCAGGGAAGGTAAGAGGACATTTCATTGCTCAAGGGCAGTAGCCAACCTGTAAGTCACAAGGACAGAGACAGATGCAAGTCAGACACATAGGAAGGTCAGCACAGCTCCACTGGCCACTGAGGCTCATCGGGAGATAGTGGACAGCTAAAGTTCAACTGCCCTTCAAAGACAACTTGACTGGGAACAAAGCTGGACTGGAAGCGGTCACATTTTTAGTACTGCTTGTTAAAGAAGCACAGGGGAGTGAGGACTAAAGGGAGGGAAAGACCATTAACCCCAGGCTCTTCTAATCAGTTATACTGATTGAACAAATGAATGGAAAGCCTGAAGAGTGGGGGTGAGCACAAACCTGCTATTTATAAGCAAGAAACTCTGTAAAAGTGGAGGCACTCACAAGTACTTACCTCCATGACCTGTCAGCAACTGTTTGATCTGCCAGCACCAGTGTTTCACACAGCAACCTGTCTTCCAGCATGCTCAAAAGCACACATTCAGGATAGAAGTGGAGATGCTATTAGAATAGACACCTTTGAATCTGTTGTGTGTGCATACATAACTTATTTGTGAGGTGTCTTATCGGTGGGCTCTTCAGACTGCACATGAGAGTGGCTGTAAACTTGCTTTCTGAAACATGTCTTATGAACATATCAACAAAAAGCTGCTGAAGCAGCTATTTGAAGTTTAATAAATATTTAAATAAAAACCAAAGAATTAAAATGTGGTAGAAACTGTACTTCTAAGATGCAGCTTAGTTTTGGGAGAGGTGAGCAGCTCTATTGTCTCCAAAATAATCACTGGACCCCAAAGCACTAAAAGCCTAGTGCTGGGAGAAAAGCCTGTACTTCTCTTTAAAATGGAGCAGTCTCCTTCCTCCAGTAAGCCAGGCTTGCCCTGTGAAAAACCAGGAAGGAGCACAGCACAGTCGTGTGTCTTCTGCTTCAGGCCATGGAACTATTTTGCACATCAGGGTCAGCCACAGAAGGAAAGGGATTCTACTTTGTGCTGGAGGCTGTGGAAGCTCTGGCACCTCTCCTGTGCAAGTGCCCAAGAGCAGATATTGTTACTTAGTGGTGGGGGAAACAGGTATGCTCCAGGATACCAGGAACAGCCACTGATCCCTGCCATGCCCTGCAGTGTGCTGGAGCTGTGCTCTGAGCAGAGTGCTCTGTTCAAGCCAAGGTGAAGCACTTTTTGAGGGAGCACATTACATCATCATCAGTGGGACATAATGGCAATTGTACAAGAGCAGAATCCATGTGCAGATGTGGATGTTTCAACTCACTGTCCCTGAAGGGTCTATAATTTGCAATTGAATCTGACCTCTGCTGATCAAATGGGTTCCACATTAAGATAAATGAGTAATAATACCCATTGCCTCAAATTATACAAGCATGTCATCTTTCAATCCAGTAAAAGTGTGTGGATTTCTAAATATCAGCTGAAGAACACTTTTCAACAGCCTCCAATCAAGTGGGAATGCTAGAGGTGGACTTTTGCTTTGAAAGCAGCTTGCAATTTTTAACGATGGCTGAAACATGAAAAATGCAATTTGAAATGATTACAGTGTCTATTTGGTGAAGGACAGGTAATCATCAATGTCTACATTAAAACTATAGTGACTGAAATCTGTCCCAAGAGATGTTCTGTGCCTTTGTCTACCACATTGTCTTCCCTAATATTCAGTCTCAGAAATAATGGCCCATCATGGTTGGTACCTTTTGAAGTCTGACAGATTTGACTACTTTACTCAAGGGTCATAATAAATCACAAGTGCTGGAAGAAAAAATAGTAGGGGAGCAATAGAGAGAGAACAACATGTTTTGTTCTCATTGTTATTATGTTGTCTGGAGGACAATCCAGAATACTGTGTCATTTCATTCTGTGTGTCATTGACCAATAGTCAGTAATACTGATAGGCTGCAATGCAACTAATAATCTTGAGCAAATGAGTGAATTCAAAAAACAATTAAAATCTGTATGCTGTACTTCATCAACTGGAATTTTGAGCATGCTGAGAAATATTTGGGAGCCTTATTAAAAAAATTCAATTAGAATTCTTAAAAATTTCACTTAATTTTGAAAGAATGTGGAGCAGCCACAGATGTCTGAAAAATTTGGTGAAAATTAGTCACAATTTGGAATCCAAATCTACTTATTAAGATTTATCACCAAAAAAATTTCTACTTGTCTTTTTTCTGATCTATTTATTTACCAAGTTGTCAGCTTCAAAGCCATTAGATTATTTGAAACCTTTTTCAAAAATGGTTACAAAGTCTGTACCTCCATCATCAGGACAGACCTCCACAAGCTATCTAAGAAACTCAAGCAACATACCTGGTTTTGGGGCCTTTTTTGTGGGGGGGAGGGAGGAGGAGAAACTTAAACATGCACTTTTCATTTTGATTTATCATATCCAACATTTTCTGATAGGCAGGATTAGTTTTTTTTTCCCAGAAAGCCAGCTGAGCTGGCTCTGAGGGACCTCTGTTCACCAAAGAGGTATTCAGTTTGCTGCACCTTGGCAGACAGTATGGAGAGCTGGGAGAACATCCAGCAGGTCTTCCTGGTGGATCTTGGCACGAGTGGATTCCAGGGTGCCAGTAAGGAATTAACAGCTATTCCATTTAATATCCAATTCACTTTCTTTCACTGCTTAATGAAGACAAAACTGAATTTAAAATCTTTGCCCTTTCGGAGAGTTCTGTTTGATTTGCAATTTGTTCGTTTTCTAAGGAATCTGTACAGAAAACAAATGGTATCTAACTAAAAGTGCCACTTTCCCTGCTGAAAAACTGAGCATGGAATCTTTCTGTCTTCCAGAAGGAAGGCATAAATCAATCCAAGCCAGCCACTGGCTCAGAAATATGAATGCTTAGATTCATAGAAAGAGAGCTGAAGATAGAACCATAGAAATATAGAATTGTTTTAGTTGGAAAAGACCTCTAAGAGCATCAATTCCAACCATTAACCCAGTTCAGGAGGCTTGGTACTCAAAGAACAACAGGTCTTACCATTAAAGACTGAGACAAAGAAGGCTTTAAATACCTCAGCTATTTCCTCATTCTTTGTTACTCTGTGTCCCCCCACCTCCAATAAGGGCTGGAGATTCTCCTTAGTTTTCCTTTTCTTGCTGATGTATTTATAGGAACATTGTATTGTCTTTTACCACAGCAGCCAGGTTAGGTTCTGCATGGGCTTTCACCCTTGTAGTTTTCTCCCTGCATAACCTTACAACATCCTTTAGTCTTCCTGAGTTCCCCATCCCATCTTCCAAAGGTCATAAACTCTATATTTTGTCCTGAGTTCCAGTCAAAACTCCCCATTCAGCCAGGCTCGTCTTCATCCCCACCAGCTCATCTTTCAGCACACAGAGAGGGTCTACTCCTATGCCTTTAGGATTCCCTTCCTGAACACTGTCCAGCCTTCCTAGACTCCTCTGCCCTTCAGGGCTGCTTCCCAAGGGATTCTCTGTACCAATCTCCCAAGTGGATGAAGTCTGCACTCCAAAAGCCCACGCTATTGGTTTTGCTGAGCCCCCTCCTTATGTCTCCAAAAACTGAAAACTCATTTTGTGATTGCTGTGCTCAAGACAGCCTCCAGCCATCACATCACACCATCACATCATCACATCACACCAGTCCTTCTCCATTCCCAAACAACAGGTCCAGTCAGGTGCCTTCCTGAGCTGGCTCCCTCACCAGCTGTGTCACTCCAGAACCTCCTGGATGACTTGAAAGATGAACACTGCTCAGGGGAGGACAACCTTGGTTTGTCTAGATTTGTCTAGCCTGCTCTTTAAAAACGTCCCTGACACAAATCCTCAGCTACTCTATGGTAGTCCTAGGCCAGTTTCACCATTAGAAAAGCTTTGCCCATACTGGAGCACATCCACTGTAGTCCTGGGGTTACTGTGAGTTCAGGTATCTTTACATGCTTGGGAGACTAACAGAAAACTTGAATTTGCTTTTTTAGCTAAAAGTAGTTTTAAGATGATCTTTACTGTAACCCTGCCAAAGTAATTCCAGGAGAGCAATGGTCACAGAGGAAATGGGTAAGTGGGAAGAATGCAGGAGAGGAAGTTCAGAGCTAGAGGATAACTGCAGCTTGTCACTGGTCTCTGGACAGCTGTCACCACTAGCTGTGAGGCACATGAAGAAACACACACATCCCTAATGATGCAAAAATAACTGGCAAGGCAGCTTTAATAGGAAACCACTGTTATCAACTGTAGTCAGCCAAATTTCTCTTGGGGATGTCAAATGGGGCTCGAAAACCAGTCTGAGGTTTGCCTGGTATTTAAAATACATTTTTAATTCTTGCTGATACATCAAGCCTTTTTGCTTTGCTGACATTCCATAGTTTCAAGCTTTTCTCTGTGGCTAGGAACATACAATAAAAACGAGAGCTCAGCTTTCATAAACCCTATTTATTTCAGAAGATGCAGTCAAAGAAATACCCCTAAAGTAAAAGTATTCAAACTATGAGGTTGCCACCTATAGTCAGGATGTGGGCTGCCACCTCCCAAGAGGCATGACTTTCCCAGATCTGATATTGTTTATATTACAAGACCAGGCAAGATCACAGCCCAGGCATTTACAGCAACAACTCTTTTAACTAATCTACTATCTACCAAAAAAAAAAAAAAAAGGCAAATATTGAAGGCCATGTGTTAATAGAAATTATGAATATTCAACAGAAGGAAGACAAATAAAGAATATTCTACTTGGCAGTTACCTATGCTGAGCTTTAAATTAGCCACACAGGATAAATGGCTTTAGTGCTGTGTCATGTTATTTCATCTAGATTACTTTAAAATACACAATTAGGGCCATCAATCTACAGAACTAAATCCCACAAATATCAGCAAATTACATACTGTAAACTATGTAATTTTTAAAGCTAACGCCCTCTATCTGTTCTAATTGTCAGTGTTTCATAGTTTTAAAATAATTACAGCATTAAACTACTTTCAGAAATTTGTACTGAGAACTGAACATCCTTCTAAAAGAAAAACTTGGGATGAATAAAGTTAATCTCCAAAGTTAGTATAACCAGACTGCATGCTACAGGTTATCTACCTGTGGATCCAGGATGAGAAATTAAGATTTCAGATTTAAGAAATAACCCTGGGATACAAATTTTAATAAAATAAAGAACTTCCTGGTAGCAGCATTAGACTTTCAGATCTCTTAACAAACATATCTCCTATCCAAAGAGAAATTATTTTTGGCACAAGAGACATATGATCTCACGAACCAAGTGATTTGATCAATGGAAGTTTCTTTCCTGCTGTGGGCTAATAAATCACCCCAGGCAGCAAGTGCCAGCCATTTACAGTATGAGCTGGCTGAGGATAACTTAAACATCACAGAGCTACTATAACTTCTGCAACTACAAGGAAGTGGAAACTCCAAGAAGACAAACAAATGTGGACATTACCAAGTGACTACACCTAATTCCACCCTTGGTTTTAGAAATATACTTGCCCTAAAGGAAAATTTCACTAGGAAATTTTACAAATTATTTCTCTTATTTTGATTCCTACAACAGAGATAAATATTTGTCTATTTGTTGAAATTTCTTTTGTAGTCTACCCTGGCCTCCATCTCATATATTGGGAGAAAAAAATCTTAAGTAATTTAGTTGAGTAACACTACAAAAAGAAAATTGGGAACTCTGTATTTCTTTACATAGTTTCATGCTAATATTCACATAACCAATTTTAGAAGTAGAGCAAATGGGATTGCACTGGCTATCATATCAGCAGTTTCATACCAAAATTTCTGGATTTTTAAATACCCTGTCCTCTTTGGCTTTTTTATTTCCTTAGCCATATGGAAAACAGCAAGACACAATTAACTATTTGTCAGAAAACAATCTATTAATTAACACGATTCTGTGTGAATGGGCTGAAAATCACGTTCTTTGCTTGCCAAAAAAGCATTCCATTTCTGCCTAATGTTTGTGCTCTGAACTAAACATAGCTACAGATACACAGCTTGACACAACTGACCACGGCACAAAAGGACAACTGCTGCCACGGTTTTTCAGAACCAGCAGCCATTGAGATTTTCTAAAGATAGGCAGGGGGTCAGGAGAGCTTCACCTCTGCATCTCCTAAAATTCTTTACTGACAGATCCTTGATTGAACTGGGCAGAAACAGATGAAATCCTAATTAAGACATATAAATTTGTGACAGAGCTTGAAAGAGAAAAGATTTGAGGGGGGAGGAGGGAGAGTAAGCTACAGTGTTTTTTAGGCTTAACCTTAAAAATATAGGGTCTGACTTCAATTATATTTATATCCTTCCAGTTCTACTGACGTCAATGGATTTACTCCCAAATTATGCCAGATGGAAATCAGGCTAGCTATTACAACATTTTCATGCATATAACTAGTACCCCTTTAAATGCACTACTTATTCAAAAGTACATCCTGAGACAGCAGGCAGGCTCACATAGCTCAGCCACCATCAGAGGCAGGGGCAGTCAGTGATGGGGATGGGGAGGCTGAGCTGCAGAGTGATAGAAGGGGAAGAGAAAGAGGAGATCAGGAGCAAACTTCATTTGCTGTTATCTGCACATGCACATAACCTTTGCTGCTGCTGCTGCTGCTGAATCCTGGGCTGATAATGTCTGGGGCTGACACAAGGCAACATGGTGCATATTTGCTTCCCTGGAAGAAAGGCAGTCTGAGATCTCTGTTACCTGTGAGACTGGTATTCTTATAATTCATGTTTTAGCACCACAGCCTGTAATGCTATTGTTTCCAAAAATGTGAACCACTCCACAGGTCCACACAGGCCTACAGGTGTGTGTAACCATTATCAGTTAGTGGTTGCCTCCTTGTCGCTTTTTTTCAGAACTGTTCACTCACTAGAATGTGATCCTGTAACCACAACCCATTCCTTCTGCTTGCACTTGCAAATATCCAAGCAGCTGTTTCAAGTTATTTGAAGAGGGCAGAGACTGAAGTTTTACTTGATGTATCCAGGCTAACAGAAACTGATGATGTACATGACCTTTGCTGAGCGCAAACTGAGTCCAATACGAAGGAAAGTAAGAGAGAGGAGCTAAAATTCCTCTCTTTGAAGTCTTCTTGGAGCTGTGAAGAGTTAATCTTATGTGACTATGAAAGGTTCACAAAAGGCTGGTCTTATTCTTGCTAGTAGAGAAGATTTCCATACCTTCCAAGCCACTCAATATTTTGTACACCCGTCTGTACCGAGAGCTCTCTGCAGTTCATCTATTCATCATCTGCTCCTTCCACTGTCACCTTCCTCCAGGCTCCCCTAGCTCACAATCTTCCAAGCTCTTCCAGTGCTGTCCCACTCTTCCCTTTCCCCCAGCTCTAATTGTCTTTCTGCATGTACCCATTTGGCTTATGTCCCAGAGGAACAAAAATCACAGCAGAGACATATCAGATGTTTTGTCCCATGTCTCCTTCTTCTTCTCCCGCACACTCACATGGTTAGAGTTTGGAGCAGGGTCTCCTCCTGTTGGTACTACTTCTGCTGCAATCTCACACCATGGTATTCCAGCTCTGGCTATATCCTGGGCACTTTCATACTAAAATAATTATTATGTTATTAGCCACAACAAACACCCCCAGAATCTGAGCTGCTCTCTTTCTCATTTCAAACTCTTGCAACAGCAAAGGAAGAATCCAACAGCAAGTCAGCTCATCCTCAATAGCCAGCCTTCCCAAAACCCACAAAACCAGTCAAAAACATCACATAAAAGGTTCTCACACTGCCCCATTTAAGCTGTGAAACCCCTTTCCAATCTGCTCCTCTTTGCAACACTTCCAGCTTCTTCCATTTCTTCCAGTTGCCTTTGCCTTGTTAACATATGCCTACAGTTTTGGGCAAGCAGATTCAAACCTCTGTTTTGAAAATTTATGTGGGAGAGTATTACTGTGTATGCTGTAGCTCTGTGATTCGGGGATCCAAAGAACATAGCAATAATAAGGATTTCTTATGTGGAATGAATACATGTATGTGCTTAAACATGAAGTTTTAATGTATCCTCCAAACTGAAGAGCCCTGCACTGAATTTCCCAGGGTGACAGAAGCCAGAGACCACACCATGAACTATTTATTTCATAATAATATACAAGCTTTTCATTCCACAAACAAATAGGTGAGCTTCTATTCCCATAGCAGGCTTCTCCTCAAAGTGAACCTTTTTAGAGCCATTTCCATAAACATCACTGGCATTTCCAGCATGAAGTACAAAAAAGCAGCTATAGCCACACTGCACTTTGGCAGCTACTCTGGCCAATGTCTGCAACTATTTTCAGCACAAGATCAACAAATGAATGTTTGTACAGCAGCATTTGCTCAGCAGAAATGTATAAACAAAAAAAGCTCCAAGAATAACACGATGCGTTCACACAGTTTCAGGAATCTTCACAGCAGCTAATAGTCATTAGTAATTAAAACTCAGGTGCTTCCTTCCAGCAGGGCTACTGGTCCTGCAGGAACACCTGAAACTCAGGGAATCCAGAAACATATGAGAAAACCTTTGGCAAGTCCATTTGTCTTCAATGTGACTACATTGAGAGCAGAAGGTCCAAGCCCCCAGACATATGTCCTTCAGACATAATGCACTTTGGCTCCAGATCCCCTTTTTGCACCCTGACTACTGAACAGGCTCACTGTACAAGCCAGAATGCCCTTCCAGCAGTGCCACAGCAATCCACGATGGGGCAGCTTCTCACACCTGTAGAGAGCTTCGCTCTTCTAGCAGGTCCTGTTTTGGATACTTCTACCCCCTTCTCACCCTGTCCCTTTCAGCTGTTTCCCATCTTGCTTCCAAAGTCTAACACCAAAGACTGGATCTCTGTGGACTTTGGGTTTTTCCATTTGATTTCACTGGATTTTCTATTTGAAGCAGTAATGGTCTTTCAGCCTTATTGATCAGTTTTCATTGCACAAAGAGGAGGACAGAAAACTGTGTGTGATCTGCAGAAATCAAATGTATTCTGTCTGTATTTCTCTGTCCCTCAAATGTGATTGTTTGGAGCTTGCATTAAAATTAAAATTGAAAATGTTGCTTTTGTACTAGTCATTGAGTAACTCTTCCTTCCTTTCCTAATCCTTCAAGTGAGGAAAGCAGTCAGTACAAGGATATTGTGCATGTTGGGATTTTTGTCTATCTCTCCATACGGATGATTTGTGAAATACTGTCTCTCCCTAGATTTACAATTGTAAAATGAGGTCCAAATCTTGTTCTTTGAGGGAAGTGTTGCTTTTGGAAATGATCAGAAACACCTTCCTAGCAAACAAGGGATGCTGGCTGTTTGCAGTAATTCAACAATTGGTCTTAAGATTTTTACTTATGAATAAAGGAGAACTTTGCTAAAGTATTGCTAAAAAAGTATTAATAATAAAAAAAATACCTCAATGCTCCCAAATTCCTTGCAATGCCATTGTAATCATTGGATGGTAAGCTCTGACAAGGTTAAATCTAATGTTATTCAAAGGCTGTTCCCTGAAGCAGATTTCCTTTTGGTAGTAGAATCATTGTCTTACTGTTTAAACATTCAGGCTTTCCTCTCTATTTCACACTTCATAAAGCACCTTTATGGTACTGAGGTGATGTTTTTTTTTTCCCCAAACAGAACAGAAGGCAGTTTGTTTTTCCAGCTTTGATTAAATCCTACATCCCACAAGCAGTGAACCTGTGATACTGCCCTACTGTTGTTACTGTCTCCCTCTATTAAGATGCCAGCATGGAATGTCTTTCCTGCAGCCCCGGCGCGTTCTGCTCCGAGGCTGCCGTCAGCGCTCCGGGTCTGAGGTTAATGTGTACACAGCACAACTCATTAGCCCTGCATCACTATCTGAGCCAAAAATCAACGTGATTGATCCAACAACATGTTTGGGCTTGAGACTCAGACTCAAATGAGGTCTCACCAAAAGCAAAGGTCAGCAACTTGGCACAAATTTCGCTGTGCACAGAGAAAGCTTTTCTTCCAAACTATTCATCAGGGAAGGTACAAATGACAACTAATATGGGCCTCATTAAAAATGAGTAGAGGAAACCCCTTGGAGAGGACAAGGCTCCCTCAATATCAAATTTCTTTTCAGTCTTTTTCTAAAGCTTTTATTTACGTTATAGTAAAGACAATGTGGAGCTTAAAGATAGCTGTGGGGCTTGGGGTTTAGGAGACTCGTTAGACTAATTATCATGATGTGCACTATCAATTACTGTCCACTTAAGAAGAGAGGGTAATTCTGCAGGCAGAAATAAATCTTTGGAACTGAAGAATCTGGAGGAAATAAAAGGATTTTTTTTCATCACCAATATTTTTTTAATGCTAAAACTCCGTTGTCATAACATTTCCCATCTTAAAATAACTAAAATAAAACAATCATTAATTTAAGAGTGGGAGAGAGAAGAGGAATGATACATGAAACCTTTTCAATTGTGGCTTTGTTTCAAGTACAGTTCTTACAAGGATTTCACCAATACTCAAGCACCTTTGCCACAGTCAAGCCCTGAAATCACAACTTCAAAATATGCTATTTTACATATGGTATCAGCATGTTCTTTCTTCCTCAGTAACAAAGGGTGTTGAAAATATTATTGATACAACAACTAGACTGCATGAGAAATATTTCCCTGCAGTCTACAGAGTTGCTGTGTTGCAATATAATTGTATAATGGTGCATTTTTGTAAGGGTTCTCATGGTATTATGGAGTATAATTTTATTTTTACAGGATTATGATAATAAGGTAAAAGGCTGGTTTTAACAGTCTTAGGAATTTCTTACATAACCAGAGGTTGAGCATTAAAATTGAACTGGATTTGTAGAGTAGGCACTGAATGAATGTCTTGCCCCACCGAAAATTGTAAGGCATGTACCTTTTCCCTCTTCACTGTTCTTTTAAAACTCTCTTATTCTTCTAAAGGTCAATCCCTCTTTCCAACAGAGAACACAACTTCCCCTCAAGATATAGTTGGAAAATCTGTTTATTTCTCTCTGTTAACAGTTGTTTGGCAAAGCAGCTTTCAAGGCATATATGGCTCCTGCTTGTACCAGCAGTGCCACTCTGCTCTTCCACAGCAGCCTGCAACATTAACCAGCTCCTCTGTCCTAAAAGCACTTGTGGGGGGAGATAGCACTGCTCTCACTGCAAGCTGAGTGGGTGAGTGTAGTGGGCCAATAATATGCAAAAAGAGAGGAAAAAATCCAAATGTTTCCCTCTAAATTAGGGTATTTTTACTAAGAATAGCTCTACTTTTGCCAGAAGTTTTCTCCGGGGATCAGCTGAGGGGCCTGGGGGGAGAAGAAGGGCTGCAGAGCAAAGAGGCTTTTTTATGGCCAGTTCTGCTGCTTTCTGATCTATTTATTCATGTCATTAATCAAAAAGCTGAAATAGGAGTATTGTTATGCTAGAAAAAAACCCCAAAGAAACGATAACTGGGGTGAGAGGAATTCACACTGGGCAAAGCCTGAAGGTCAACACTCCCCTAATGGGCCCCCCATTCCCCTGAAGGTGATTTTTAACTTCAGGAGACAAAACCAGCAAATGAGAATCAGGTAAATCTGAACAGAGAAAATGCAGCTTGATGGGAACTTAATGCCTGAAAAATCCAGGATTCTCTAAGACAGACAATCCCTTTCTTTTTACGCTTCTAACACGCAGCCTGTAAGCAGAAAAATGCAGAGAAATGAGCAAACAGACAGAGTGCAAGGGCACAGCTCTTGCAAAACCGTGTTTGCCAGCAGCCTCACACTGCAGGGCTGTGTACTTAGGGTGGCCCAGCCCTGGGGATGTAAGCATGTCTGCTTGTCCCCTGGAAGTGAAGTGGCATCCAGGGGCTGAAGGGTGTCCCCAGTGCTGCTCGGGGCTGCGGTCAATGGGGTCAGCGCTCAGGGCTTTCCTATTGCTCAGACTGCATTTGCCTTGCTCTTGTTTCAGCTGAGGTACCCCAAACTATTGCCTTAATGGCAGCTTCCTGACCCTGAATAACCACTCCACAGCATCTCCAAATGCCCAGGATGAGCTCCACACCTTCCTCAACCATTGTGCTGCTCTGGTTTCTCCCACTCTGCATCCCACAGCTGGGCAAGAACAGGCTCTCCCCTGTCCTAACCCACCACTGCTGGCACCCTGCCTGCACCAGTGAGAGGAGGCAGAAACACACTGGGGCAGAAGCAGATCACTTGTTTTGGCACTGAAGCACTTGAAACAATTAGGAGGGCCACCCTCCACTCCCCACTGACAGCAGGGCTGGATGTGGGATCAGAAGAGGTCTCTGCTCCCTGTGCAATGTGTTTTATAAGGGAGGTTCATGTTGCATTTAAATCACATTTGAATACCAAAGAGCATCACTGCCTCCAATTCCTTCACTATCTTTCTTGCAATATTTTCTGTCAGAGGCTGAGAGAAAAAAGGAACCTTTTCCCCAGCTTCTCAATAAAGGGGATAAAGGGGATCAAAGTCTTCCTTCACATCACACCTGTATCTTTGCTGTTTTTTTTTTTTTTTTTTTCAAATGAACTGTACTGCAAATATGTTCAAACAGAGACTTTCAAACCTGTACAGCCCCAAAAGGTGAGATGACCCAGCACATGCACGAGGGGAGCAGGACCCTTTTGGACAGATCAACAGCAACTGCCAAGGCAAAAGATGGAAAGGCCCAATAACCTGAAAATTTAGCAAAATCTAGGAAGAAAATACCTCAACCACCAAAATCTGGAGAGCTCCTTGTTCAGCAAACCAACCTAGCCAAACAGCAGTTGCAATTTGGGTTACCTAGAACAAAGAGTTAAGTATTCATGCTGTGGCAGACACACTGTGCAAAGAAGCCAGTGCTCAGAACCACATCAGGATGTGCTCCAGACCACACTAGGATGTGGTCCCACAGCTACCACCCTGTTCTGTTGGAGAAACCAAGAGAAACAGCTCCCACACCTCAGGCAGGCACTGAACTCCCCATTTCCTTTCAGCATCCTCTCCCTCCTTTCAAGCTAGAGCCCAGCATTGCCCCTGTCAAGCCCTACCTGGTTTGCTGAGCAGAGATCTGCAGAGCTCCCTGTCCCAGCAGAGCCATGTGGATCCTGCCTGGGGCTGGTGGCCCCTGCCTCTGCAGGCAGAGCTGACAGAGCAGCAGCCACACCTCGGGCTCAGAATTCTTCCTGATGCAGGGAGGGAGAAGTTAATTAAACTCTGTGGAGAGGAATGATTATAAAAAGGAACTTTCTCATCATTCCTGGGGTTCATAGGAACACTGATAGACATATGCTGTATTTTATGGAGAAGGCTAAGTCATCTGCAAGGACAGTCAGATCAAAGCCGAGGCAGAGGGAGAGCAGGAAGGATGTGATTACCTCTGCTGGGATCTGACCAGAACTAATCCAGCCCTCATGGGAAGGGCAAGGGGATATGCAGGGCCCAGTTCACACTGCAGCTCAACTTCTGCAAGAATAATTTAATACCTGAAGGCTACCACAGGCACAACAGTGCTCACTAGCTATTTAACTGTGCCCTCCAATTATCTGATAGAGAGGTTTTCCTTCACTACAACAACCAACTGTACTGCAGAAATACAGACTTTTGATTTCAGGTCCTTCATGCATTTACCAACATATTCCTATATTTTTCATTATTTACTTATACCTATTCTTCTTTCCAGTCCCCTTGCAACGAGCACTTCCCTGAATTTTATTATTTGCTCATCTGGGAAGAAATACCATGGGTGTTACAGATAAAGGCAAAGCCTTTAAAACAGTACAGTGAATAAAAAGGCTGTTTTCAGCCTGAGTTTTCCTTACTACAGCCATTTACTGAATGCACTGAAAGCAAGGAGAGAACGAAGTCACTGCTGGTAAAAATGGCCTGTGGAGGAACCTCACTGAAGCTTGGAGAGGAAATTACTCTTCATGCTATTTCAGGTTTACGTCTTTCCTAAGAACGGGCTGATCGTTACCCCAGATAATGAAGACTGTTAATGTAATTAAGAACTCTGTTCTGCTGTTTTACAAAGCAAACAAGTTCCGGAATTAATAAGCTGCAAGGTTAAGTGACACAGGGCAAAACCAGAATTCTTCATTTGGATATAAGTGCTCCACAGCAAGTCATTAGCTGGTACTTAAAAGTGCAATTTCTAATTTAGGACACAGAAGGTTTTCCATTTGAGGTATGTGTAATCTCTAAAAGGTCAGGTCAATTTTAAGATTATGACCAGATATATATTATCAATATGAGAAATTGCATCCTTCCATAACCAAAAACCACAGGAGAGCAGGACCAAGTTGCCTTGCTCTTCTTCCTGTATATTATAGGTGGGTAGTATTTCCAAACTTGTCTGTAAATTCCTTCCAAGTTAGGCATTTCAGTAATAGTAATTTTAGCAAACAACCATTTTTCAGTTTATTTATCTGATTTAATCATGTATTTATGTGTACTGACTTAACACACAGTACAACCCAAAGCTTGCTGTAGGCTCAGCCTAAACATGCACAGGTACTTTCCAGGCACAGAAGAGAGACCTGGGGATTAGTATAACCTGGATTTTATTCCTGAAAATGCTGCTGGTTCAGACTGTGCAGCCACCCCAGAGAAACAGGGACACACAGCCTAATGAAGCAGCAGATTCCCAATCCCCTCCTCCTTGCCACAGGTTCTCATTACTTGTCTTGCACTGGGATTTGCCTCTGTCACAAAACCTGCAGAAAATTAATGGTGTCCCTCCAAAAGTAATGACTTCTCTACCAGAACTGCCACCACCATGATGGAAGAGCTGGGAGTGCTAAGGGGAACAGTGGCAGCTGCAACAACAGACACAGCCATGGCACATTTTTTAAAATGCTGCCTAGTGGATGCTGTGCTTCATAGGAAGGTGGTTAAAAGTCAGATACAAATGAATAAAATCAGATAACATTGAACACATAATGTTAAATAATGGCAAAACGTTTTAACTTCGTGGTGGGCTGGTGGATTTCTCATGCAAAGACATCCTAAGCTCACTTTTACAATTTGGAAATGATATAAAATTTTTTAACTAAAGATCTCCATTTCTTTGAAAACTCATTTGTCTGTGATGAGAATAACAACATGGTTCCGTTGATGTCTACCTATTTTGCTAACCTGTGAACATGCTTCCTAAGGAAATGGTAACATTTTCATTTCATACTGGGGAAGAAAAATAACCTCAAATACACACTCATGTCATCTGCCTAGACCTTGTTTGGACAGCTTGCACGTCTCACAATTTTCCTGTTATCACTAGCTCCTGTGAATTAGAGTGAGAGCAGGGAGATAAATGTAATACTGCAATATACAGCTCGATACTGAAGATCACTCTGCTGTGACATGCCTTGCACTTCAGCACTAACACAATGATATGGTTATCTAAGGTTTGAGGAGACTGAACAGCCTGTAATATATTAACACACTTTTCATTTCAGAGATAGTGTCAGGAGCTGAAAAACAACTCTGGTTCACCATGCTTTGGTTATTTCCCTTCAGGTCTTTTCTCCCCTCTGAAACCCACACCAGATTTGGGGAAGTAGCAACACCCCCCCTGCACAGGCAGAGCAACATGAACAGGCACCAAGTGCTGGGGTTAAGATCTAGTGAGAAAAGCCCATAAGGTCACTTTTTCTGCAGCTTCAAAAATTAACATTCTAAAAGGCAACTTGCAGGAATTCCTATTTTTAAGTTTCTCAAAGGAGCTTTCAGATAATTTTAAGGAAGTCCACTGCCTGTAAAACATTTGACATCCGGAAAGGAGAACAGTCTCTGGCTGCAGAAGTGCTTTTTCTCTCTTCCAAGCCTACATGAAAAGTATCACTGGCACAGTGAGGACAGAGAGAGATGCACAGCTCAGGGTTTTATTTAGTTTTGTTTTTTTTTCTTGACTGACCCAGCTTGATGCTGGCGCCTGGCTGCAGTTCCAGCGGCCCCTGAAGGCAGTCATGCTTTTGCTTGTGTGGCTGACTGCTGAATTGGCAAAAGCTACCTTCACAAAACCCCTTTTGCCAGAACACCTTTTTGTGTTTGCATTTAAAGAAGAAAAAATTTAGATAAAGCTTTTGCCAACAATATTTTTCTCTATTGCAGCAAATGTTACGGAGTGATAAAATAAACCACCATTGCCTCAGTGTTTCAGCTCTTCAGAGCAGAATTTGCTCCTCATGAAGGAACTCAGTGGTAGATGGGTAAGTGTAAGGAGAAGAGCAACCATGCCTGTTTCAGCTCCTCTGTAAGTCACAGGATGTGCAGAAGTATTAAAAAGAGGGGCGGGGAGGAAAGGTGGGGAAGACATTTTTACAAGGATTGAAAGTGTTTCTGGAAGAGCAGAAACAATACAAACTTGGAAAAGCTCCTCAGTATAGATGACATTACTAACTTCTTTTTTTAATTTGGTTGCTAAAAGTATCTTTACAGGGAACATTATAAAAAGACAAGACCTGGAAAGATTAATACCCACATGTAACTATTCCCTCATGCTTTGCATGGCTGTTAAATGCACAGGTCTTGCTGAAGTGAAAAGACAAATACAGGAAACACAAAGTGATGAGGAGTGCACACACCTCATTACAAACCAGCACTTGGTACTTCTCTTAGTTACAGAGAAGTTTTAGGAGGCTGGTGACTAATACAACTCCCTAATCCTTGGTCAGCTTTAGAAACCTTCCTCATAAGGCCAAGGTCAGGACAAGGCTACTTCCTTAATAACACAGGGAAGATGGCATCTCTAATGATGGCTTCTGGCTGTTTTTCTCCTTGCCTGTAAGAAGGCCACAGAGAACATTTGCTTTCTTAAAGTGATGCAGAGCTCTCTATTTACCAGCAGACAGGCCCTCACTGCTCACCAGGAAGATGAAGGTGGAATTGCAAAATGGAAGTCTCAGGTTGAAAACCACAAGTTTAGTGCTTTCCTCACAGGGAAGTTCAGTTGAGGTGGTAAAATCCTGTTAGCATGCAATGGCTTAGTATCTTAGATAACCTACTATTTATTTTAATGTTACCCACCTGAGGGAGGCTCCCCTAATGAATCTATTTTTGTAATGTCATGTAAGTTGAAGTTTAGAGCTAAGTTTAGAGCAGAGTCATATAAAAAATATCAAACCAGGAAATAGCTTAATTGAAGCTCACAGTAATCACAGCAAATTACAGTGAAATTTCCATGGGATTACATTTTGCATTCCCCAAACAAGCAGAGGAATTCAGCTCACAGTCTTCCCATTTTGCTGAGAATTCACTTTAAGGATTTTCTATGTAAGTAACATAATATGATGCCATAAAAGCTGTCTCCAAAGTTACAGTCTAAGATGCTTCTGTGACCCTGTGGGAAGCCCATGCTGGAGCTGGCTCCTGGCAGGACTGGTGGCCCTGTGGAGAGAGGAGCCCACCCTGGAGCAGGCAGGACCCGTGATGCTGCTGGGGACCCCACTGGAGCAGCTTGTGAGAAACTGCTCCCATGGGAAGGACTCATGTAGGAGGAGTTCCTGGAGGACTGGCTCCTGTGGGAGGGACCCCACCCTGGAACAGGGGAGCAGAGTGAGTAGTCCTCCCCTGCAGAGGAAGGAGCAGCAGAGACAAGATGTGATGAACTGAGCACAACCCCATTCTGGTCCACTTGTGCCACAGGGAGGGGAGAAAGGTAGAGAAAACCACAAGGGAAGAAGGGAGGGGCAGGGGAAAGGGTTTTTTAAGATTTGATTTTATTTTCTCATTACCCTCTCTGGTTTTCTGGTAATAAATTCAATTAATTTTCCCCCAAGTTGAGTCTGTTTGGTCCATGATGGTATTTGGTGAATTATACTTCCCTACCCTTATCTCAAGTCACAAGCCTTTTGTTTTCTCTCTCCTGTCCAGCTGAAGAGGGGGAGTGATACAGCATCTTTGGTGGGCACCTGGCATCCAGGCAGAGTCAAAGAACCACACTGGTATTCACAGGCACCTCCACAAATCACTACAAGACTTAATCTCTTCCCACTAACAAACACAGGTTTTTTCACAAGGAGCATCTCTGGTCTGTGTGTCCCTCAGCTGCCTTGAACACCTCCTCTGAAACAATACACAAACAGCTGGCATTTACACAGTATATGCAGGTTATCTCTTTCATCCAGGCTGTACAGCCCACAGTCCAGTAAAAATAAAGAGAATTTCACATCACATTTTGCCACATGCAAGGATTTTCTCTACTTTTCAACAGGTCTCCAACATGAGAGAAAGGTGGGAACTTTTGACATCACTCTGTTACTACTGCCCAGTTCTGGATGGTTTTTAGTGAAAAAAAACAAGTTGCCTTTTCAGTAACAATGTCACTGCAAATCTCTCAAGGCTAACTCTTGGTAACAGCCACCATAAATACACTGGAACATGCACAGAGCCAAGCATGACCCTAACAAAGGCAAAACAAGTTCCACCACTAAATTTAGAAAGACCTCAAAATGGTCCATGCTGAGTAATACAAAATAAGATTTCAGCCCATAAGGGGAAAGAGAAAAGAAGGAGAAAAAAAAAGAAAAAAGGAAAAAGAGAGAAGCATTTGAATGGGATATTGTGTATTAACTGTAAGAAGAGGAAATTCATAAACCAGGAGCCATGTGTCCACTTAAGATGATCTGTGGATATTATACTTACAAGATCTCTATGATCTACTACAGAACAGTCACCCTTTCAGAGGAAAGCATTTTGCAACAGGAAGAGTCCCTTATGTTCAGCTTTTTATAAGTAAGAAACACAAAAAGGAAAACAAAATTAAAGATCCCATGGCTGTACAGTTTAATACTTCTAAAATTTACTTAGAAATACTTTGGTGTTTTAATCCCAAATTATTCCCCCAAACTTTTACATTTTCTACAGCACTAAGCCAAAGAGTTGTGCTGTCCCCACTCAGTGAGCTTGGAGGGAGGAACAGGAAAAGATACAAAATCTGCCCGAAAGGCTTGGCAAATTTTGTGTCACTGGAAGTGGTGCAGAGTGACCCATGTTTTGGTAAAAATTAATGGTGTGCCTTTTTAAAGGACACTAGACAGAAATACAAGCACCTGTGCCTGTGGATTCCATACTTTCTTCTACAAAATCCCAAAAAGAGATCAAACATACAGTATTTTTTTCAGGGCAGTTACAGTCAGTTTTGCACATCTGTGCTGGGTGCACAGGTTGAAAGGGCAGAGTGCACACAGTGACCATCTTTCCACACCCCCCAGCTGGAGGGCAGAGATGCTCTGAATGGCTGCCCAGGCACCAGATGGATGGGAATTATTTCTAGGCACAATTTTAACACTGCTACCATAGCAAATCCACACTTATCAGTTATCAGTGCCTAAAATGAACTCAGAGACTACTGATTTAAAATCAGATCATCTCATACTGATACCACCCCTGTGCATTCATGGATTGTCTCTCCACAGGTCAATAGATCCCAAACTACTCTTGAACAGAACACCAGCTTTTCTCTGGGCATGAAACATTTTAAGACTCAAACTTTGAAAGATGGGCAAGAGTTGCAATTGCAAGCTCAGGCTGATAGGATGCTCAGCTCAAATGCAGGGTTACAATTCAAGAGCAATCTCCCAGCCTTTATGGGAAGCTCCAGATCATGCCCAGCTCCAGAGGCCAGGCACAGCAGAGGGGTGGCCGATGGACCAAGTAAGTACTTCCCAAGCTGGAAGTCAAAGGTGACAACTCATATACATGATGGGAGCTGTAACAGCAGGTGAACTCAAGGGCTGGTGTCAGTTTTTGTGACTCATGTCCCATCCTTGAACTTGATATGAGACTTTTTGATCTCCCAGTAAAGTCTTTGTTAATTGGCATGTAGAAGCAAAGACTATGGGGAGATTACAGTTTTCTGCTTGATTTCTTAAAGCACAAAAATTGGCACGTTAAGAAAAGAAAGGTCTTCAAGGAAAGGTAAATCAAACCCCAGAATCTCATTTAGTCTCACTACTTCCCCAAAAGGCTGAATTCAGGAACAGAGAATAGGAGATAGAGAGCTTAGAAATGAAAATAAGAGTGTTTCCATTACCTTTTCTGCAAGCCAGCCTAGATGCCTAATCTCTCGACTTCCAGCAATCCCTGTTTTACCCAGCTGGTCTCTGACCTCTGCAATCACCCTGGGGATGAGCTCATTGACACTGGAGTGGATGGCATTGAACCAGGCCTGGGCTGTAGCTGAATCCTTACTCCTGAGCACCACGGTGTGCTTGGCATCAGGTGAATGAACTTCAATAATTCTAGAAAAATGGGGGGAAAAACATTATGTTCATTCATATACTAACAGGCAGCTAAATTTATTACCTCATTTAGTGACTGCAATGAGTTAAAAAGGATACTAATATTGAGACCTAGCACTAAAAACTTACCTTTAAAACACCTGAACAGAGTAGGATCATCTTAACTGAAGCCAGGTCTCCACTGGCATTATGATAACATCCTTGAGAAGGGGATTTGCCAGTGCTGATACAACCCCTCATACAGCATGTCAATAGGAGTTTAGAATATAGAGGCAAGAGGAACATGCACTGACATGGACACTGCCCAGAACCACAGACTGTGTGGATGATGACTGTGGAGAAGCCAGGGATAAGCTGCTGCTTTCCTTAGCTGGTTATCATGGCACAACCAGAGTTTTTCAGTGTGTTTATTTTATCCATGCAGAGATAAATGAAAATCATCCCCATCCCAAACAGAGGGATTTTCCTAGGATTGTTCTGTGGTTTCAGTGATACCACTACACATTAACACAGGCCACCAGCATCCTCAATGCTCCATTTAGAGCCTGCTAACAGTGGCTACAAGAAAGTGCTAACAACAATCATATGATTGCTGCTGGCAGGCACCTTTCACAGATTTTCAAACTCCTGTAGAAGGAAAGGAGTTCTGTTTCAAAGAAAACATTCCTACTGGACTATCCTGTGGTTTCCACTGTGGTTTGAAAAGTACAACTGAACACAGTTTTCAGGAAAATGAATCCTGTTCATTGTGGTAATGGGACCTGTGCCAACACCTTTGCTAACAACAACAACAAAAGTGCTTTGACAGGCAGCTGCAGTTATTTCAGCTCTGTTCTTAGTGAAGTTATTAGTTATTAGTGGGGCTTTGTGTGCTCTTTATGGCTTTGTGGGCCATTTTACTTGAACATCTGGTAAATAACCCAAAAAGTAATAGCCTGTTTTATCTTTATGTAGCAATTATAAAACAAAGCCCTGGTCATTGCCCATCACTCAACTCTGTATCACATTTGCGCTTTTTTATTGTAAAAGTACAGTGACAGCCCCCGAATGTTACCCTCCCAAATTCAACCTGGGATCTGAGCCTAAGCATGTACTTCTGTCGTGTGTATGCCTGCCCAGGCTCTGGGACACACAATGACTCCTTTCTGCAGCAGAAAATTAATTAGTTCAGTGGAATTTATTCAGGTTGAAGTTCAAAACAGAACTGTAATGCAAATATTTGTTGTGCAATTACAAAATCCAGCAATTTGGAGCTTAACTAACAATTAAGAGGTTTTAATTATTTGGTTAAACCAGAGCAGAATCCAGAACAGAGAGTGACTGGATCTACACAGCTCTCTGGGGCTCAGAGAGGAAGGATCCCTGGTTTCATGTTTGTCCATTTTGAGAAGGGGAGGTTTCCATGTAGCCACTGTTCTAAATATAGAAAAGGTCATGATTTTCCAAACTCAGCAGCTGAACTGTTCAGGGTCTTAAATCACTGGATAGCTTAAGAAGTGGTTTGATTTTTCAGGAAGCACTGAGCCAACACAGTAATGCATGTTTCCTCAGTAAAGCTGCTGCAGTTCAGAACTATATGAAAATTAATGTTCTTATTTAGCCACTCCAAGATGCACCAAATTTTCAGTTTCAAGTACCAAAGTAAAATTCCTTGATACATGATGGCAGTCTTGTGAACTAGAAAACTGTATTTATAGACAGGCATGTTCCAAATCACACTCCCATTTTTTCTGAACTGCTAGAAACAGTCATCTCCTTCATGGTTAGGATTTAGCCATTTGTGTCCACAGATCATTACAATCATGCACAGCTATCATACTCCAGTCTGTGTTTCCATCACAAACACAGCTCTCCCACTGCTGAGTCCCACTGTGACTCTGAACTGCAGTTGGAGCGTGTTCTTGTAGGCAGCCACCACCAAAAACAAGCTAGACAGGCTTGGATTTTCAAAATACATTGTGGTAATCAGTGAAATGTTGCTTATTACTTACAGAACAGTTTTTGGCAGGAGATCTTACAGTATTTCACAAATGAGGTCAGTGACAGCATCCTCATTTCACCAACAAAAAAAAGGAAAAGGGGAAGAACCCGGACAAGGCAGGGAACAGGCCAGGAGCAGCAATGAGGATTTTCAGTCCTCTGTCTCCCATTTTAATACTTCTTTTAAAAACACAAATTATTTGGACAACACAGCAGTACTGTGCTGCATTTGAAAAATGTTAACACACCATATAAATTGTGTGAAACAATGCTCTTTGCAAAGCCTGTGGTTTCTACAGGGGACTTCCACCTACAAACTTGCTGCACATCATGCAGTAAACAAAGTGCTGAACACAGACTCTGAAGGCTCAGAAGAAAGTGCTGCTTTTTCAGTTGCAAAGGAACAGCAGAAAACTTGTGTGATTTCTTTGTAAGTTAGAGTTGTAGCAGGTTTTGACTTAAAAATAAATTATTGAGAGCTGAAAGAGCTTCCAAATGGCAACTTGTTTACCTCCAGTTTGTAAATTCTTCCTTCAAACAAGTGGATTAACATACAAACAGGTATGTTAGTACTCTGGCCTTCATCAAAGTGTATTTTCCTTGATGGTGACTATTTAAGTATTTCTACAAGAGTTCTATCCCCTAAAATAATGAACATTTAGACAGTTGTCAACAGTTCTGTATAAGGGGTTCTAAACCCCACATATTCTTTTTAATATCTACATATTCAAATGTGACACCAAAGTCTAAATTCTAGTATACCTATGCATACACACATACTGAGCCATGCTTGCAAAAATACTCATCCCTCAGTGACTTGTAATAGAGCTAGTTTGGGAATGCCTGTCGGTCACAAAAGTGTGATGCTGATGCACTGCCAATGCAGAAAGTCTTCCTTGTTCCATGAGCTGAGTAACAAGATGACTGGACAATACTCCTGACACTTCTCAAAACTTAGTTCAAAACAGGATGCTGCTTTGACCGTGCTGAAAATTATTCTTAAATTATTATTTATCCACAGCACTTTTCCACTCTGAGCAATACATCTGCAGGCATCATTCCTCAGCAAGCTGCTACATAGGCCAACTTTTATTTACACACCCCAAAGTCTAAATCCTCAACTGCTTGAATTCTGCTACTGGCGATTGCTGTAAGATCTGGACTAGAAAACCTTAGGAAACCAAGCTTGCAGATTTCCACCAAAAACCCAGGACTCCTGTCTCCACAGTCAACTGGGATGGAGATACTAAAATAAACTTCAAATCTTCCTGGAAACCCATGGGCTCTGACTGCAATCAGATGCTGAAAGTGCTGCATCCCTATAAACTCTTTCCTTTTCTGCCTTTCAGCCCACGCTGCTTTGATTCACCAATCCAAATGGATGATGCTTTCTGTATAGCAGCTGACTGATGGCATTTCCATACTTTCTGAAAAGAAGAAAATACCAGTGACCTTAGTAAACTCCAAGACTAAGGCACTTAAATGCTTCCAGCAGTCTAGCCATTATAGTTTTGATTTGTTCCTTGGCTAAACTGACCACCTCTAAGTGACTTCTGTTTATCTGCAGTTCAGTGATAAAGTTCCCTTAATTCCCCACTGAATTGAAATATTTAGGGCAATGCCACAGCTGTGTTTATTCTCACACTCCACCACAGTTATGTAAATACTGCATATGGAGCTGTTTCTGATAAAGCCCATACCAACCCAAAGGAATTATATGCTAGCTCTAGATGACTGCCAAGATGCGCGGCATCTCTCCAGCTTGGCAATGCATATGAATGATATCACATTTTCTCAGAGATCATTTGGCAAACCTTATCATAAAAGAGTAATTTTCTCTCTCCTTCTCAAAGACCCTCAGTGAGCTGAGGAGTGTTTCCAGCATCCTCTTCTCCACCCGCAGAACACGGGGGTGACACAAAACCCAGTGCTTCCAAATGCTGTAACCTGGCATGTAAGAGGAAAACTCCCTTCCTCTCTTCATCAGATTTTCTACTTCACAGAGGATCAGGAGGAGTTGAAAGCAAATGTTTGGTAGACCATACTCATTCCACTTTTGATAAAGCTTCTTTCTGTAGGAGTGTTCATTATCTAAGAAATACCTTTTATCAAAACTCTTGAAAGTACTTCTGCCACCAGCAGAAGTACTGGCTCAGGACCAAATCAGGCACTGAGTTACACTTCATGACTCTTCCTGGGCCAGATTATGTATTCAGTAACTGATTAAAGTGTGGAGTAAATCCCTTGAAGTTAATGATAAGCTGGAGCCAGAGTTATTCAAGTCCATCACACTACTTTGATTTTACACTGGCACAGAGAGGAACATAACAGGCTGTCACTGACTTTGCAAACTTAAAGATGAATCAAAGGCCAAACTGTTCGCTCTGCACTTCTCCTCCATCACTGTCTCCACATGAAACCACAGTATATAATTTTGGTTTTTCTGAGTGTACAAACATAGGAACCTTTCCAGGAAAAGGGGGAATTTAGAAGAACACAACCTGATTTATATTTGAAAAGTTGTAGGTTTTGTTATAAAATAAATTTTAAAAAACTGTTAAGGTTCTTTTGAATTCTATATGCTGCATCAGGAGATGAACCAGGAACTGAATACATTAAAACTAAGCAATGGAAACTTCGGGCTTAGTCTGCAAGGAAAATATTCCAGAGAGAGACTGTTAGGCTTGCAATGAATTCCCCAGCATACTCTCTGAAGAAGCACCTTCATTTGATGAACCTAAATGGAAGTGAAAGCAATTTTACCAAGCAAGCACTGCTTGGTAATCAAGTGGAATTTTTCTATGTGAAAGGCTCTCAGTCCCCTTGCTGTCAGAAGAGTACTTGCTGTATTAACAGTTACTTGGTGGCTTTCAGTTTACAGTGCTAAAAACAATGTAGATACTTTCCTGGGGCTGGACTAGACTGATATCCAACCAGAGGGTGTATATATCGCTAATGAGCTGTCACAGTTGATTTCATTTCTATTTGCCACCAGCTGGGCTTTAATACAAGGGATATCAGAGGAGTTGTGCCACATGCAAGTAAAGAAAGGATTTGGTTCTGCAATGGACTTGCTCACACCACTGCATGCAGATGCTGACCAATCTGCAGAGACATCAAACACTGCCTTCTTCACCCTGAGCAACCACAAAAGTAATGGAATAGTTTTCAAATGTTTATGGATATTAAGGAGCAGGACTCTTACACCACAGTGCCCAAAAATTATCTTATATTTTACTGTCTTGATTTTTTCTTTTATATTCTGGTTGTAATTATACTGAATATTGCTAATCCAGGAATATGGAGTTCAGCCTTCTTCACAGCAGAATCAGCACAAAACAATGGCAAAGACGCTGTTCCAAGGAGAAGTTGGGGTAAATTATTTGGGAAAAAAACCCACTAACAGCATTATTTCATAGAGATGTCAGGAATTTGATTTAACATTAGAAGTTGCTGAAATTTTAAAACAGAAGATGTGATTGGTATATTCAATACACTGAGCAGAGCTCCCTGAAGCAGCTGTTTTCCCTGAAGCAAACCCACAGCCAAACTCAAAGCAGCAGCAGCAAAGCAAACCTTCTGCAGCTGGAGCTGCATCTGGGCTTGGCAAAGAGCACATAACTGCAGTTGGTAACAGGGGAAAATGCCCCCTTCCAGCTGAGAAGAGGGTGGAGGGTCTCATGCTGCTGTGTAAGTTCATGGGTTTGGAGATGAATTAGATGTCTTGTGCAAGGAATGTCACTCTTGCTGTTAGGAAATGCTGTAGTAGGACCCAGGGGAAAGAAGAGGATGTGATCCACAAGTGTGGGTGAAAACTGATATGGAAACAGGGAAAATTAGTGGGGCTGCTGACAGATCAGCTCTGTCTTGTGCATGAGCTGTCACAGAAGGAAGTCTTGCTGGAAGAGAGAAATGGCAGGTTTACCTTATCTAGCAGGGTATGTCTCAATGTCTCATAATGTTATAAATCTACTTTTTGACTTCCATGACCAAGAATCCCAGGGATCACTGCTTACTTGCCAAGTGAAGCAAAACCAAAGCCAAACAACCATGACTACAAAGCCACAAATTCCTTCTGGATTAATTACTGGCCTCTGCAAGCTGTAGGAAGAGCCCCCACCTGGAAGTCAGTGTCCCAGAGATACTGCCAGCTTCTTTGGGGACAGTGTGCATGGGTCACCTCCTGGCACTTTCACAACTGACAGTAGACCCATCTTCCTATTGAATAGACACAGAGTCTGATGGAAAAGCTGTATGTAAGTGATGAGAAGAAGTAGCAACTTCAGCAAAATTCTTACTATAGTAAAACAGGAATTTCCATCAGCAGAAACACAGGAGAAAGCAAGCTAGAAGTGAGCAGAGGGTATTAAAATAGTAAAGTATTCACACACAACCCCTAAGCACTAAGGACCAGCCTCAGAATCTACCAACACTGAGCTGGAGCACCTCCGATGGCAGCCCAGCACCAGGGCTCACACCGTGATTGCCATTTGCTGCCATTCCCGTGACTACATGAGGTGCAAGAGAGACCAGCTTTAAATACACCAGCTGAAAATCCTGCTCCTTAATCAATGGCAGATCAGGCTAGATCAGAGCTGTGAGACTGAACTCCAATTTGCAGATGGGCTGGTAGGCAAGGGAAAGGCCAAGACTGAGCACAGGACAACCACCAGGCAGGAAGAAGAGCCTTGAGGTTGTCAGTGTCTCCAAGCCATAACACAAGGACTGCGGGAACTGGGAGCATAGCAGGCAACTGAAACCCTTGCACATCAATCTTATTTCTTTGGGACATCTCAGGGGTCTTTAAACCGCTCTTCAACATTATTTAGCAGCAGCTTGGGTGTCAGCACATATACTTTTACATACAGATGCACATAAAAACACGATTAACTATTTGTTTTCCTCTTCCCTGCAGCACTCCCACTGCTCTTCCTTTCCCTTTACTCTGTGACACATTTCTTAGAGCATCCCTCTATCTACACCTTCTCAGAACTTTGTTTTTTTTTCTTTTTTACAAAAGTGTTTGTTAAGTACAGTCTGCTGCAGTCTTCACTCTCTGGGTTTGTTGCTCTGCCTTGCTGGTTTGGCTTCTTATTTAATCACTTTTTCTTAATTTGTGCTCCTCTCTTCCCTCCATCCATTTCTCAAGGTAGCTCCTTATTTTCTGTTTCCCTTCACCTGATTATTTTCCAGTTCCTTTGCTCTTTTTTCCATTTCTCAGCTCAACCCTCTACATCTGAAGCTGATTGGAAAAATTCAAATTCTTTGACTTTTTCAAAATTCCCCTAACTGAAGCAATGGCTGAAAAAAACCAAAATGGCAACACAAAAACCCACCAGCATATGGTAGGGTTTTTTTCATTATTTAAATATTTTCACAGGAAATAAAGACTTTTATTAAAAGCTTGTTAATCAAATATCCAGCTGAAAGCTTTCTTCCAGCCTTAGTTACTGCCACCTCCTCATCACTCACCACCCAACTCACCAGGACACATTTTATTCATGTCAGGTCATGTTCAGCCCAGCTCACACATACACACAGACATCCATACAGTTTTATTTATAGTCACATATATGCATGCATGCATGCACAGACACTGGTTTTGAGTTACACATGCAAGAGGTTTACCCATTCCTATTTCATTTATGCTGGAGATGGGAAGGACATCAGGAGCACACCTGTATGGCCCAGAAGGATGGGGAAGGGGGAAAGCCCCATGTCACTACACCAGGAGAAAAGATTCATCTTTTTTTTTTTCAAGAAAATAAGACATGCCTAGTCCCAAATTCACCAGGACCTGCAGAGATTGAAGCCACAACAGCCACAACATGCTGTAACAATCCAGTTCTATACTGGTATCTCAAGCACCCTGCAGGAAAACTCAGGGGTTTCCACTGTGTTCCCAGATCCTGGTGCATCTCCCAGTAATTCAGTTCTCAAACCATTGCCCAGAGACTACATCAGTCTTTAGGACATTAGAAACCCATTTTAACATGATTTAACAGAACAAGAATAAATAATGAGAAAAAACCAAAGTAATGAAGTTCACCCTAGTTTGGTGATTTGTCTCAAAAAAGGCAAAAATGCCTCCCATCTTTATGGGAGGGATAGTCCTACAGAAATGTCTGATCTCAGTGGCCTTTCAAGAAAGATGAGAAAAAATTTAGGCTAACAGAAAAATTGGTATGACCCACACTAAAACTGTTTGGCTTGTTGGGAGTTTCACAAATGATAGAAAACAACTATTTCACATAATGAAAATCAAATTTTAAAATCACCATTTCCGTCTAGAGGCTTCAGAGCTCCAGCTCCTAGGTTTAGAAAACTGCCCCTGATCAAGATAGACGACTGCAGCTTACAAAATGCATCAGCAATTGCAGGACTGCCCAAAAAGCAGATGATGTAGATGAGAGAGAGCTGTCAGACAACCAGTTATAGAACCATTAATTATTAAATCTATCGGTTAATGAATTAATTGTAGCAGTTAATGCCTTGCTCCCAAAACACTGTTGTGAGAGAAAAAATGCAAAGTTACAGGTCCCTCATGAGACAACCCTAGCCCTGAATGCACTGACCCTGGCTACTGAGAAGGGTCCCACAGCCATGCAGGGTATTGAGGAGGAAGAGGAGGCCTTCCCCATGACCGATCCCACAACTCCACTCCTGCTGTCCATACCCCAAATTCTTCCCTCTCCTACTCTCAGAGTACTAAAGAGAATGCCTTTTTAGCTGAAGTACCTAAGTTCTCTCAGCTTGAAAGAGGCAACAGTAGATAAACCTCAGATGCTCTCTACTTGTTCATCCCTTCCCACAAAGAGCACCTTTTGTAAGCAGATTAGCAGTTACAGAACAGGAATACAACAAGAGACATCCAGATTCACACAAAAGCTGGATTTGGATCCATTACAGTAAAATAGTTGGAAGCTAAGGTTAAAAACACATGTTCATCATGACTTTAAATTCACAGCCTTTTGTGGGCAAGGCTGTAACAGACCAAGCACACTGTAATAGCACAGCAGGGTGATTTAAGGATGAGGGAAGTGTAAACCAGAGTTTCACCCTGAGTATCAGCACTTTTGCTCTTTTCTGGATTTGAATTATACTCTTTCAAGTTGCTTTACTTTAATGTTGGATTGTTGATATAGTAATCTAAGGAGATAATAAACACAGCCCACCAGGAAAAAAAAATCCAAATGCTAACAAAAATTCTTGATATAAATCAGACTGACTCAAGCATGCTCAATGACTTCTTCAAAGGACTTATTGATATTCATACAGTAAAACATGTCTGTACCAATAATGATAATTAACTGCTATGTGCCTTTCATCCAAGGATCTCAAGCTGTAGCTCACAACAACACTATGAATTAAGTATGGTCTCTGCATTTCACAGAGGTTCTACAGCCAGAGAGCAGCTCAATAACAACACAAGGAGCAAAGCACAAATTCCTTGAGGAGATGTGGAGGGCGATTTTTAATACTGGTAATGCACCCATTCTGTATCTTTATCCATGCTCTATCCCCCATGCAGACAATAAATTCTTTGTCCTTTCTTGCCTACCTACAACATACAGAAACAGAAAAAAGGCCCCAGTTTCCTAAACCAGAGCCCAGTCCAGCTAAATCTGTACTGTGCACTAGGGAAAAAAATAATCCCACCTCCCCAGGAAGCCCCACAGAGCTGTGGATGTCCACCCAGGAGTGACACCGCTCCAGCGTGTCAGCAGTGCCAGCACAGTGGTGGAAATGGGCCATCACCTCCTTCCTCCTTGGTGCAGGGCTCAGCCTTGGCCCAGCACTAACCCCATCTGGGCTTGTACTGCCAGTGCCATTGACTGCTCAGTGCTGTCAAATGCCTCCTAAGAGGCAGAAAACAAGGGTAAGTATGACCTGTGCTCACCAGGAGTGGCTCTAACTCATCTCTGGTCATTCTGTGGCAGAGCCCTGCCCTTTGTGAGGCCCAAACATAAGTGACTCAGGGAAACCATTCCCCCAACAGCAGAGAAAAACCCCAGGCTGCAAAGGTGCACCCCTAAGTCACACTGCTCTTGGAGGAGAATCAGCACACCAGGGCCTGCTGATAGCTGGCAGAACCAAGGCATGGTCCTGTTCACCAGACAGGAGAGAGGCAGGCTGGGGGCATGAGCCAGACCATGTTTTCATCAAGGAGATATCCAGAACCTTCTCTACTGCCTAATACTTGCCTCCCTATCCCCTCAGTTCCCCTTAAGTTATATAAGCAGGAACTGAAGAGGTACAGGAGCTGCTTAGTCTTTCATTCCCTCACCTACTTCAAGATGTTTGTCTTTTTACTGCATTTTTTACCATCTTCTGCTTACACCTAATATTTGTTGTGAGCATTCATGACTCAAGTTTTTTGATGCAAGGATTTGTTTCTACTATGTCATATTAAATCATTTGAAATTCAGTTTTTTCCTTAAAAAAGCTTCAGCTTTTATTTTCATGTCTTATTGTAGCAAAAGTAAATACATGCAAATTCACTAGAATTTGTTTTATATTTAAGATTTTGAGATGCCATGTTAGAATCACACTGCTATTTCATGCTGCATATGCTGCATAGTTACTTATACACTTATACTACAATTCAAAATGCTAAATCTCATGGACACTACTACTGTACATTACTGACACTGCTGTTATTAAATAATGTAAGACAAAATTATTATTTAAAAATGTATACAAAAGGAAGTTTGGGGAGCAATGGCTTCACAACAGATCTTGTGAATACTTCATTCAATGAATCAGTATTTCCCATTGCAAAAAAAAGAAAATCAAACAAACAAAAAAACACCTCAAAGTAATGAAGCTCCTTGAATCTACTGCTGCCTTTGGAGTAAATAGGTCTCAGTCTGTCCTGTTCTGCACCTCCTTGATGTCTTCGGAAGCTCAGGCAATTCCCAGACACAGCTCACTGTGCAGAGTCCAGAATGAATGGATACCAGCCAGTTCCTCTGCCATCTTGTACTAGGTTGACCCTGAATTCCAGGCACCCAGCAAAGTTACTCTATCACTCCCCTCCACTAGTGGAGAGGGGACAGAAAATGTAACAGGTTCCTAAGCTAAGGACCAGGAGCAATCACTCACCAAATACCATCACAGACAAAACAGGCTCCAAGTTCAGGAAATTAACTGAATGTATTACTTACAAAATCACTGAGATTACTGAGAAGCAAAATAAATCTTAAAAACACCTTCTCCCCCCTGCCCCCCCCTCCCTCCCAGGGTCTACCTACTCCCCTCCAGTGGCAGAGGGAGACAAGGAATGGGAGCTGCACAGTTCATCACAGGTTGTTTCTGCTGCTGCTCAGGGACAGGAGTCCTTCCCTTGCTCCAGTGTGGGGTTCCTTTCATGCAGTTCTTCATGAACTTCTCCAGTGTGAGTCCATCCCATGGGCTGCAGATCTTCATGAACTGCTCAATGAAACTCCCTTTCCCCAGGATGCAGTCCTTCAGGAGCAGGCTGCTCCTGCATGGGTCCCCCACGGGGTCACAAGTCCTGGCACCAAACCTGCTCCAGCATGGACTCCTCTCTCCACAGGTCCCTGCCAGGAACCTGCTTCAGCACAGATTTCCCACACAATCACAGACTATTTTGGGTATCCACCTGCTCTGGCATGGGCTCCTCCATGGGCTGCAGGTTGATCTCTGCATCCCTGAGATCCTCCATGGGCTGCAGGGGCACAGCTGTCTCCTCATGGGCTGCTCCATGGGCTGCAGGGAAATCTCTGCTACAGCCCCTGGAGCACCTCCTGTCCCTCCTTCCTCACTGACCTTGGGGACTGCAGGACTGTTTCTTTCACATATTCTCACTCCAATCTTATCTGGCCACAATTACATCTGCAAAGCAACTTTCTTATTTTCCTTTTTAAATATGTTCTCACAGAGGTGTTACTACAATTCCCAATTGGATCAGCTTTGACCAGCAGTGGGCCCACCTTGGAGCTGGCTGCCATTGGCACTGTAGGACATGGAGGAAGTTTCTGACAGCTTCTCACAGAAGCCACCTCTGTAGCTTCTCTGCTACCAGAACCTGGCCATGGAAACCCAACACACACCTACAGAATATGCCTGCTTAATTTTATCTTCTGATTGTAATTAGTCCAATCCTGAAATGGACAGTGATAGGAAAAGTTCACTGCTGGGAATCCATCTTGGTTCATTTTTCCTAGCTTCCAGACCAAAGCAAACCTTTCCCATCAGAGTGCCAAATCCTGCCAATGAAAAACCAAGTCATTAAGGATGGACCCTGCTGAAGTTCCCTGTGAGATTCTCACTGCTCTGGACTCCTGACACTGGAAGAATATGATGTGTGCTGCCAGGATAAGGCCCACACCTCCTGGGTTTGGCTGAAAGACGTGCAAGCAGAATTTCAGGGTGACTTCAAGAGCAGATGAGAAAACCTTTTCCATCCACATAGCATTGTCTCATTCTCCAGGGAATGTCGTGTCTCCTGTGTTGTGTACAGAAGTACCTTTGTATTATATCCCAAGATTTTAAAAGCACCAACAGAAAAAATTTCACCCAAGAGACCTTTTTTTTCTCCTGTTCCTTAATATCATCACCAGAAATTAATGAAAAGCTTTCTACACTGCAGAAGATTTTCTGTTTATTGGCATTACTAGCCATGATCATTTCCACATGTTCCTTCATTGGGAGGGGATGCTCCTCAGCGAGGCCTGACATTAACCTTTACTGCTGCCACCAAAAAGGTCACTTATCAGTGAAAACACAGCAAACAATTGATTTAAGTAGCAATTATGTTAACCAGTTTCTTCCAGCCTAAAATATAACAAGCCCCGCACCTAGAGAAGAATGGCATAGATGATCTTTTCTCCTGTTGCCATGATTTTATTATTTAAAAAAAAAATCTTACACACTAATTTTGGTATTGGTTTGTATTAAGGATCTTCTCCTTGGTATCTTACAGCATTTTTTATCAGGTAACAGAAAAGATCTCCTCCAGAATGAACCCACAGGCAGATCAGGTGAAGGAGACATCTGAGAACTGCTGGGTCTAAAAGCATCAGACATCACTTCTGCTCCAAAATAACAAGTTCACCAAAACCTCTGAGAGTAGACACAAACTTGAGAATCTCTGAACTGGGGTCAGTCTTCCATGAGAAGAAAAATGTCCTCTGCAGGGCTACCACCTCTAATGGGAAAAACAATACTCCTCTGAGCCCATTAAATCCACATTTCACTGCAGCTTTCTAAGAATTGGAGATAATTCAGTGCCAACAAGCAAGTATTTCCTTTTGGGTCCCTTAACATAGGTATCTTCTCATGCTGGACATCAAATCAGCTCATCCTGGTCCCAGAAGGCTGCTGACATTATCCCCAGCCTGCACTAAAGAAATCACTGCACTGGAAAACTCAGGCTTTCCATGTCCACACTTGCTCTTAAGTGAAAATTAGCTCAGTTATAGTCCAAAGGAGCCCTTTAATGGCCAACATATGCTTTGGCATCCTGCCAGCAGAGCTCTCTTAAGGCCATCCAGCAGAGTGACACCATCAGTTACAAAATCTATGTGTGTCAGGTCACTAGGTTATGAAACAGAAGTGTTGTAAGCATGTAAGGACGTGGCTTAGGCCCTGCTGTGAGCGAAGACAAAATTATTGTTCTGGAATCAGATTACTATCTTGGAAGGCACTCCAGTAAGAAAGGGTCACTGCATTGTAATAGCATTAATACTGGGAAATATGAGTTCCAGTGTTCAGAATTGTTAAAAAACACTGAAACCAGTAAAGATGGCAATCCATGGGGTGCTACTACAACACTCAGCTAGCACGATGGTGAGGAACTGCATGCTTGGATGGAAAAATCCATCTCAGACTGCACTGTGCTGGACTACAGTAAAAATCAGAAGTCACTCTTTCCACAGGAAATGACAGCAACACAAAATGAAAACCATGATAACAAGCAATATGACTCTCCCACACATTACTTCCTAGTAACACTGAAGAAAACACACATGTAGCATGCTTCAAAAAAGTCAGCTCCATTGCAGAGGTATCATGAGCACTGAGTGTGTGTCCCTCTGAGTCAGTCCTGGCTCTCAAACCAACTGAGGGCCAGGAGAGTGACAGAAGGTGAAAACTATAATAAAATCAAAAAAGAAAGGGGAAAAAATATGAGAAAATAAAGTCAATGCAGGCAAACTATCATTACATTGTACTGATTCAAAAAATGCGACCTGTATGAGTATTTTTAAAATACACACCATGGCAGAGAGAAAGACAAACTCTCAGACAAGTGATACAGCCGTCAAATCTTAAACTATGCAGACATATGTGGAAAAAAGAGTGGCCAATATCAATAAACACCTAGATCTAAGCTGAGAAGGACTGCTAGGGTTATTTCTGGTTTACAATTGCACTTCTGTAGCAGTCAGTTACTCTGCCTTGGCTCTTCATCTCACGTAGTGGTTTCCACCATAGTCAAAGTAAATCCATACTAAACAATAAAGTATAGAAGGGGAAAATTAAAAGGTCAGACAAATATAAAAAGGGAAGATGGAAAACAATACAGATACTAATAAAGTTTCTAAATTGCACTGCAAGCGATTACAGAGATTACATCCTTCCCAAGCCGCTTTCTTCTCTCCCCACTTCTCTTTATCCTTTTCTGCAAATGAAAATGTAACTTTTGCTTATGCCTATATGTAAATGCTGAGAATCTAAGGCATTACACCAGCTTCTGAGCACTGCAGAAAAATGAAAAGGCCATTATTTGGATGAAGAATTAGTTTGTATCACTGACTTGACTGCTCCCTTTTTTATTAGCAGCTGTTAGAGAAGGGATCAGGGAGTGTGCTGGTGCAGTGCAGCTGTTCCACATATGTTATAAATAAGGGCTGGTAAAACCTCATCCTATTTTTAACATTAAGAAAAAAAAACAAGTCACAAAAACTCCCCATTAATGCCTTGTAAGTGGAACTTTTCTCCTCTTCTTGACTTTAATGTCCAGAACTGAATACTCCAACCACACCATTCTTAAAACAATATTCATTTAAAAAAGGAAAGAAAATGCAATTTAGTGGAATCAGATTTAGGCAGCCTGGAGGATGTAACCAATTAGTGTGTACAGTATCTTTTCCTTCAAAAGCAGACACTTAATCATGATGAAAACAACCCCCCGAGATTTTATTTCCCACAGAAGTGCTGGATTACTGCATTGAGGTTCCTCTAGCATAACCCAAAAGCTGAGCCACGCCTCATGTGGCTCTGTCACCACCACCCACCCTTCCCAAAGCTGCTGGCTCCCCTTGCTCGATCGTGTGGCCAGAGCCCTGCTCACCAACCCCAGCGCAGAAAATGACAGCAATCATTCAAGGTGAAGGCGAAATCCCAGCCCCAGGCAATCCCCACTCACCTGTTTTCGGGGTCTGACACAGTCAGGTTGCGTGTCACGTAGCACATCTTGAGGGGAATTGTCTTCCTGTCCCTGTGGATGGAGAGCGAAAGCTGCGCCATCGGCTCAGCAGAGGCGCAGCCCAGGCGCGGAGATTCGGGGGGCGGCGTCTCCCAGCCGATCTCTGACACGGGGGAGCCTTTCTTCACATAGGGGGTTGCTTCTCTCATGTATTTCACTATGGAAGAGAGAAAAAGAGATGGAAAACAATAAATAAATCAATATTCTGGAGTTGCATGCTCAGGTGAGTTCTCTGGACTGGTGTTAACCCTCAATGCTGTCCATTAATTCTGCTCACCAAACATCCCAGCACAGGAAGCTGTGCAAATACAGAAGATCAAGATGTGCCTGCTGCCAGTGTCGGTATGGTGCTATGAGTAAAATGAGGGAGAAGAACAGAACAGGCAAAGTAAGAACACGCAGCCATAGAGTGTAGGGCCAGGAGAGCCATCCCACCTTTCTGTGACAGTGGGTAAGCAGTCATGCAACAATTGCTTCACACAGAAGCCATGAGCTGTCTGAGGTACAGGGATGTTTAAAGAAAGACATTCAACCAAGTGACAGTATTCCCTTATCTAAAATGTCCCAGCAATACTTCCAGTGATTCCAACTCACATCTTGCTTCTGGTTCGCACTCATCAGTGTCCCACCACTAATCTCAACAACTATTTCTGCTTGCTGGGAAGCAGTTTTGTCTAATCTACTTGTACATATATGCAAACAAAAACCAACCCCTTCTTAGCCTTCTCTTGGGGAAATAAAATGGACTTTGAGCCCTTTGTGAGAGTGAAGGTGTCAGATTAGATCTCAGCCTCTTCTGGGCTTTTTTCCAGAATGGATAAGAAAAGTGAATGTAGGATTCTGAAATTATCTTACTATATTAAATTATCTTACTGCATTATACCTTTTTTACATGTATGCTTCATATTCCCCTCTTTATGCAGGCAACTACTGCAATATTGTTCTCTTGTTTTTTAATTATTTTGGTAGTTTAAGCTCATGGTTGCTTTTGCTATTGATAGGCTTGGCAAATCTGCCAGTCAAAGCCTCCTTCCCCTTCACAAATCTGATGGAACTCAGACAAGACATCCCATTTACCTTCCCTGGTTAAGCCAATATTCCCCCAGCACACAGCTGTGGCTGCATCACTGGCTGCTGCCACATGATTGTCCCCACAACTCAAACAGCAGTGACACAACCTGAAAGGGCCCGGGCATTGTGAACTTGCCTGGGGGAGTTATTAAAACGCTGTGGGAGAATATTTCAAGGAAATGGTGCAGATCATCGTGTCAGCTCAACTGAAGAAGCTGGGAATGACTGAATAACAAAAAGGTGGGTAAATTACAAAAGGGCATTGTGGTGAAGGATGTTAAATTAGGGAAAGCTAACTGAAGTTTTTGAGTTCAAAATGAAAGCAAGAGAAGTATTCAGAAGAGTGGAGAAGAACAACAGTCTTCCTACTATCTAAACTACAGATCAGCTGATTAGCTTCAGCAGCACTATTTCAAGGCACTTCATAAAAATTTTACCAAGAGAGAAACCAGTACAAATCTAGAGTCCAGGCTTTGTGAGCTCCTATTGCTCTTTTTCTCTAAAACACCTTAGTGCCCATGTTGCCACTGTTCATTTTATCCTTTAAAAAAAAAATATGTTAACTTCAATCACAAGGATTTCTCTGTTTAGGTATGTTATGGGATATTCCTTTTTGGGAAGGACCATTTGTGATTTATCAGAAAGGCTGTCAAGTGAACACTGATGCTTTTATTTCCTTGTCCAATCATATTCTGAGTATTTTCTTAAATTAATTTGTTCCCTTCTCAGGAAAGAGTTGGCACAGAATTCCGCCAGGTTTCCAGAAACTGTTTCAGGCAAAAAGAGTTGAGATTGATTTTTAAAAACTTTTTAGATATCTACCTAAAGTCCATTATCTAAAAACCTGTGTCACCTAACTCCCCAAACCAGTGCTCATCTTTGCGTACTCCAAAAACTACATGATTTTCAGAGGTGCTGAAAATAAGCAGTTGTTGCCAGTGTCACAGGGATACTGGTTTCAGCAGCTGCCATCTCAGTTTGGATGTACTCATAGCCTTAGGAAAGCCAAGAACAGAACAGATACAGATGTGTGAATCTATTCCTGTTAACACTGAACGAACACGACCTTGTCATTAATTTCCATGGGCGGAACAGCTGAAGCTGTGAAAATCACGTTCAACTTCAAACAAAATTTTGTTCCCTTTAAAATTAGAGATTAATGATTGCTCTGTTGAAAAAAGTAATCCAGTCAGTTTTTGAACACTTGTACAATGACATGCCAGGAAATGTGATTCCAAATAAAGGTCCAGGTCTCAATAGTGTAGCTATTTCATCTGTGCTATTTTTGTCCTTTTCCAGTTGCAGTTATATCCATTCAACCCTAGCATATTTTAATTAAGAGGAGGAGAGAGGGGCAGGGGGAGGAAGGAAGCTGAAGTAAAAACTTTGGCTGGAAACTTAAGCAGAACACAAAATGTGGTTTTAATTCCCCAGAGACAGGACAGAAGAAAAGAGGCAGCCTTTCCATGTCCCAAAAGCCAAGTTTCCATGCGATGTACCGGTGAATTCATGGCAGACAGCTGCAGTCTTTCACAAAGTCCCATGAAAAAGGAAGCAGGGATAGGGGGAGAGCAGAAACACCATCCTCTTTCCAGAAACTGAGCCTCAAACACAGCAAAAGCCAAGAAACTACCTTGAGGAAATACATCCTATGAAAATTCCTTCCAACTTCTGAACTCACAGACATCTAGTTTCTACTACATCTCAACAGAAGATGGTTGCTCAGCCCCAGGAATATGAACAAAGAGCTATTAATGCACTGATAAACTGCTAACAACATCTTCATGTGAAATTCCACAGTAGAATGAAAAAATGAAGTAATTATATGCTTTCTGTAAATAAATAAAAAATTAAATTAAAAAAAAACCATTTTTCTAGCTTCTACTAATAACATTCCACTTCCTACTAAACACAAGCACAGGTCTCAATTCATGGCTAAATTCTGCTGGGTTTTACAGCCCAGACTTTATGGCTGTTGCAATTCAGGTGTGATTCATATTTTAAAACCCCCCATAATGGATACATATAAAAGCACAAATATAATATGGGAGTGGAGGAGGTGGCAGAACTTGATCCATTTATGTAATTTTTTGCTATTACTTAAACTTCAGAGCCACTGTTTCCATTTACTTCACCAACATCTGTAATTACATGTCCATAACCAAAGCCCAGTTTATGAATTTAGCTGAGATCAGGCACACATTGTTCAGATGAGTCATAAGTTTTATCAGCAATTATTTCCTATTTACCTCTAAATTCTGGGTGCAAATACTGCAGAACATGCTGTTTTATAACAATGCACCAGCAACCCTACTACATACATAGCAATTTAGGATGACCCCACACTTTTACATTCTGCAGCCTTTTCACTACCCACTTCTTAATCCACATAGCAGAAAACAAGTTGATACCAGTATCTATTATAGGTATATTCCTATTCCACACTGCACTATCTGAGAATCATGGATAAAGCAAAGTTAAACTGCAGTTACACAATTCACTTCCATAATCACGTTTTAAAACCAGAAAAAAGATGATACAGTCTATTGGACATTAAAGTAATAAAGTGGATAATACTGTTTTCAGAGCATTGCACTCAAGAGCTGGATTTTCTTTTTGATACAGTGGCACAAATTCAAGCACTGACTGAAAAAGAAAGCAACTATCAAAAACACTGGGTTTATATATTGCCAATGAAACTACCTAATGAATTAAAACCTCAAAACATTTAATAAAAATAAATAAAGCATGCAATTGTATAACAATTTTAAATTATGAATAACTATTTTATAGGCATATATACACATGTATATCTTTGGAGTATATACATATGTCATATACATATAACATATGTATATATGTATTTATATGAAAATGGTGTATTTATATAAAAATGCAACAATCTTTAAGACCACCAGAATACTGCAAACACAGAAAACAACATGTAGGGACTCAGAAAAAAAATCTAATAGTCTCATTATTTTAACTCAATTTATTTATAAACTGTAAGTTTAGTCAGGAGTTGTTTAAACTTATTTGTTTGATGCTATAGCTCAACTTCAGAGATCCTTATATTCAATACTAATTAATGATCCATACCCTTTTGCTGCACCACTAATAAGAAACTGTGGTCAAGCAATTAAAATTCCAATCTCCGGAGTGCCCCTCCCCACAAAGAGAAGAGGAAGGGAAGTGGCAATCAAATTAATTAATCCACTGATACACATTGAAACAGTCTGGATTTATTTTTTGATCTGCAAGACAGGCAACGTAGCTTCCAAAAAAGCACTTCATTTATTTGTGCTTCTGCCAAGTCCCAAGACTCCACAATGAATGCTTTGTTACTGTTCACAGATGACTTTTTGGGGAGAAGAAGCAGGCTTTTAATGAGAGAAATACTACAGCCCAACTTGGTCAGGTTCTTGGCCAGACGCCTTTCTGAGGAACTGGGACTCTTCTGACACACTCAAACTGTTTCCTAGGAGGGAGGACAAAGACCACTGAGGGGAAGCCAGCAAGCCTGAGGAAAGCTCTTTTGTTACTACAGGAATGAGGACAGGATGTGTAGGTTTACAGTACGAAAGTAAAAGGAACAAGATACCCAAATCTGATTGAAGACACTTGATCAAGGAATTCCCCTTTGCAGGAGAAAAGCACAGAGTGTCCTCTACCATAATACCAGCATTGCCTGCTAGGCTTTATGTGAGAGATCAAATTTCCTCTAAACTCAAGCCAAGTGCCTGCCTTACAGTGAAGCACTGTATTAAAATGAGATGAGCTGCTGGTGCCATCATCAAAACTATGACCCAAAGAAAAGAATTTATGAATCAGACCATCTATGAAGACACATCACATGATCCTTTCAGCAGCTTTAATCTGGGCATAAACCAAAAAACAGCCAACAATCCTGCTTGTCAGTGTTTCCACTACATTTCCTACAGAAACATCTGTTACTATGCTCGTACAAGTATTATCCATTAACATCATCTGCTCTCCCCCATGCTGAAATGGATGTGAAACAGTAAACCTCTTGATCTGCCAAAAGCGTCAGATCTCCACCTCTGGGAGAAGATAGAAATTAGTTAAAATAAACACCTTGAGAGAATTAAAAATCTCCTTAATGCTTTCGCCATTTCTCACACTGTAGTAAGACTGTGCTCAGCTTCCCATTTTCTGCTGTTTTTAAAATAATTCCATTGAATTCGGTGAATTGTCTGTTCATCTCTTAAAGAGACAGGCTTGGATTTAAATCATAAGGGGCTGTTTTTAAATCCTTTTTAAAATATATTGCACTTATTATACTTTTTATGTGGAACACAAGAAGGAATATTTCAAAAGATTAACTTCAGAAAGATCCAGAAGAGAAACACATCTTTAAGATAAAGTTTACCTGAAAGGAGCACCTTAGCAATTGGCCCTAAAATGTAGCTAGTAAGCAACCAGGCTTCAAGTTTGAGTTTTCAGTAGCATACAAATAGGCTGGATTAAAAAGATCAAAAACTGCATTTTAAAAATATAAAGAATACTTCACAGTGTGCTTTTAAATTCGCAGCTGCTTTTATAGGAAAGTTGAAGCTATGGTAAGGAGGGATATAAGCACCATCACACACTTGCACTCAACAAATGAAGGCAATACCTTGAAAGTACCTTGCAATAAGCAATTTTATGTAGTTAAGAGAATTTTTTTGTCAACAAGGCAAGAGATTTGCAGTCCTGGCCCCATCAAACAGGAGAAAATGGGACTAAATAAGCTCTTCTCAGGAAGCCATGCAAGCATGTGGTTTGTGAAACCTCATGGGTTTGACGATTTGAATAGGTCACAGTGATTAGCCACCCTGTGTTATCTACATCAGACTTCAAAAAACATAACTCACCACTAAAAATGTCTTAGAAGTTAAGAAATGGCAGGGGAAAACCCAGCACAGGTCTTGGCTGGAACCCCCTGTGGATTCTTCCTCCTTCCCATCTGCCCCAGGGGCCTCCACTCTGGTTTCAGCACTTGTGAAGCTTACACACATAATGGAGATTACATTCCCAGGCCATCCCATGTTTCTGTGTAACACCAAAAATTCCTCCCTTACTTATCCTCAGTTTCTTTTCCTGAGACTTTGCCTGTGGTGTGGGCTGATTCAGCCACTGATTCCCTAGGCCTGACGTCTCCGTCACCAAACACTTCTTCAACAGTTTCTGAGTTTCCTCAGCATAAGTGTTTTCTAGGGAGGGAAGGCTTTATATGTCTTATCTTATGCAGTGTATCAATTTTGTCAACTGTAAAGCCTCTAAATATTAATTTATATTCATTCTTCCACAAAGCCCTGTTTTTGTACTGCACATAGAGCGGCATGAGCAGACCACACAACTCAGGTCCCACCAGCCTGCAGGAGAAAGCCTGAAAGCTTCACCTCCAGTCAGCACTCCCCACCCACTTCTCTCTGAGGTCACCTGGAGCTGGTCACTGCTAACCATCCCCCTTCAGCTCCTTTGTGAGCTGAACTTCCATGGTCTAATAATAAAGTTCATGTTTAAAGTTAACAACAGCACATAGGCTCAAGGAAGCAGGATGAATTTCAGTGCTGGGGTGAGATTTTCTGTATTTCTCTACAAAACAGATTAAGAGAAATTAATCAGACACAAACTTGTGTCACACACACAATGGAATCAACAATGGAACTGGAGGCTGAATACGTGACACCAGCACTTAAGCTGATAAATTGATTAAAAGCAGTCACAGGTTGTCAGTAACCTGGTACACAAAATTCTCAAACTGGTAAAGTAATAGTAATAATAGTAATAATAATAATAATAATAATAATAATAATAATAATAATAATAATAATAAACTAAAGGCAGACTGTTTCCATTGGGTGTTTCTCAATACTTTCCATTAGAATGTCCTTTACTCATACCTACTACGCTAAATGTGCTACAGTTTCCTTCAAGTAATTTAGTTTATTTTAAATTTCAAAGTTTCTGTTTCAATCAATTGGATGTATTCAGTTCACAGTTTTGATATGTCACTAACAATAATTGCATGAATTCTAGAGTCAAGGTCCCATAAGCTATTCATCTATCCTTCAAAAACTTTACGTACTGCAGCAAAACAAATGCATATACATCTCTTCATAATCTGAAAAAAAAAATTAGCTTGTAAATCCCAGAAGTACAATGTTTGGTGAAAAAAAAAGATGCTTATAGCTTGATCTAGGAGACACTGATGCTATCTTGAAGAACTTGTACTCAAAAGAAACAGGACTCAGTGGAGAGCAGGGAGAAGCTACATTGCACAAGGGTCTCTCATCAAATAAAATACAATTTGAAAAAACTACTGCCACAACCTGAAGACTGTAGCTATCTAACCTACTACTTTTTTAAGTAAAATGTGACACAGCTCATTTGCTACATTGTTATGTGACACTGAACTCCGCAATTAGAACTAAGCAGATCTTTCATAATGGAAGTGGGAAACATCTGAAACTGGCAATTTGGGAGCTGAACATGGAAATTAGCAGTCACATTTTGAGAAAAAGCATTGTGGGACCTGTGAGTCACTCACTGATAACCAAACTGGAGCTTTGGCTTGTCCCCAAAGCTGAATGTGTTCTAAGTTTAAAAAAAAAAAAAAAAAAAAAAAAAAAAAAAAAGGAAAGAAAAAAATTTAAAAGGAAAAAAATATGTAGTTTAGTCAAAAGGAGTAGGTAATCCTACTCAAAGTACAACAGAAAAATATAACTTCATGAAAAATAGAGAAATGGCGCAAAATACATTTCATCAATGGAACTGTAGCACTCAGATTTCTAAGGGCCTTCTCCTACCCAAAACTGACACTACATTTTAAAATCTTTAACCTATATGTCAGGAATAAGTTGATTCAGAATTTCTTGTGTGTTGCTCATGCTTGTTTCCCTGCCTCTGTCAGTATTTATAGATCCCTCTCCCATCACCCACACACTCAGATGGAATTCAAGGTGTCTGGTATTGCCAGCCTGCTATAATTTTTCTATTTACATGAGTAATCTCAAGTGTCAGAACAAATATTTCAGCCGCTAGTGATTATGTGAAAAATACATAAGGGTATTACGGTTTTAGAGGATGCTGTTATTTCAGCAGGCACACAAATCATTAAGTAGTACAGGGTAGACTGAAAATGGCACTCACTGAGAGGGAAATTATTATGCTGTGTATGATTGTACCTCTTTTACAGATGGCTAAACTGACACAGGCAAGTTAAACTGCCTTCCTCAAAGTCATGCAGTAAGTCACAGACAATTCTCAGCATTACACTCAATTTCTACCTATATTGCTTTTTCTCTTTAAACAAGTCAGAGATCCTAGTGCCAGTGAAAACTGGATTTGCAATGCCTACTGTCTTCTCCCTATGAGAAGACCTTTGAGGATCTTCTAAGATCTCTAGGATTTATCTTGAAGAGCAGAGCTGCAATCACTTGCAAAGTTTCAGTTCACCCTTTCATTCGTCACTGGACAATACCAAGAGCTTTCAAAATGAACAAACTCAAAGCACCGCATTCAGCTTAGAACTTGCTATAACTCCTGTGGCTGGGCTGTGCACCAAAAGGCATCAGATAATTATAAAAGTCTTTGTTTTGGGGAACCCTTTAGTTTGCAACCTTACCAACAGGACAGGCCAATGGCCATATCCAGAATGCCTGGTTCTGAAGCCCAAGCTCAGCCCCACACTGCCTCTGCTCTACCTAAAGTCATTTGCAAGACTACCCAGCAGGAGAGTGGCAGGCCTGGGATGAGGCTTGGCTGTACACCTATTTCCTGGCTCATCTACAGGCAAAAGAAAACTACCTGAAGCAGACATATTGCTCACTGAGGCACTGGAAGGGAGAGAAGAGCTCACATGACACCACCCCTTGTATTTCAAGGGGTAAAGGAAACAGGACTGTATATGCAGGAAGGGTGATGAAAAGAGTTGGACAATGAAACATTAAACCACATCCTTGAGCCTCAGTTCTTTAGCTCCCAATTAATGGAGTTCTTTTCTACCAGGGATTATGGTTTTCTCTAGGAATAAGCCACTGAAATCCTATCAACCAAACTACAACAATCAACAATTAAAGAATAAGCACACCAGTCATTAGCATCAGCTAAAAGGTTTTCAGAAACCACCTGCACTTGGAGCAGGCATGGGAAATTCTCAGAACTGACACACAGAAAGAGCCTGAGACTGAAACCCAACTGTGCTGCCATAGGACTGTGGATGGCATCATGTGCTGCTCTTTGCATCTCAAAGTCTCTTACCAAGATGACAGCTCTTCTGTTCTCATCCCTGAGGGGCTATAGTTACTGTGTCTTAAAAAATGCCAAGGATCTGTGATGGAATATGGTCCTCCTGGAACTTCAGTGCATAATGTAATTTGGGGTGAGAAATACTTGAGGAGGGGCAGGTTATTACTTTTAAATAGCCTCATCTAAAAAAACTATTCTACAGACAGGATCTCAAAAACTAATTAGTGAACACAGTGAACTCACAAAACACAGTGAATCCTCACAAAAATACTGATTTCAGAAACTGTTCTTTTTTCCATGAAATGGTTTTGTGAAGTGCTTTAAAAATACATCTTCATTCGAATTCTATTCTTTCTCTACAAACAAAACAGAACTGTGAATTGACATTTTGATTTAAAATTACTTTTTAAGATCAAACTCCTTTTCTAATAAATATTGCATAGAGTTTCCCAGCATCCATTCTGTCAACTAGAAAATTTATACAGCTATGATTCTATTAGGTTTCTTGCAGTGGACTGGGCATTTAATCAATGAGAGCAAAGAGCATCTAAACAGGGTTAGGCTGCAAATTCCTTTCAGTGAGAAGTTAAATCCCCATTAGCTTTGAGCCATAAGCCCCCCTGGGTTTAGCATGCAGCTTAAAAGATAACTCTGTGAGGGGTCATGGCTCTTTACTGAGGCACAGAAAGCCTATTTCACAGACCGCCCTGCAATAATAATGTAAATATAATCCCGTTTCAGTGGGCACTTTATCCTTACAAAAAACAAGCGGTGTTTTCTGTCCCAGAAAAAAAAAATCACATTAATCTTCAATTTAAGGGTAAAGTAATTCCCTGCTTCATTCAAGCCCGACTATAGAGAGCTACTGAGGCTGTCCTGGCCCTGCACTGATGCTGGGGCCAGCAAAGTCCCCCCATCTCCTGTAGGGCAAGACAGGCTGCTCTCAGCAGCTGCTTTCAGCAAGTGAAGTCGACTCGGCACATCAAAACAATTTGCTAAATACCGGTCTTGACTGTTTCAGGTTAGGTCAAAGCGAGGTTAAAATAGTACAATCTATTGTTTTTCAAAGTCTGCAAACTGTCTGCCAAGTACTTTTCGGTCAACTAGTACAAGAGGCTGATAACAGAGGCTGGAAAAGAAACTGAGCTTCAAAGGGCTGTAATAAAATGCAACTGGTTCAAATCATCACAGAGAAAACCATTTGTTTAATCAGTGAGAAGAATGCTAATTTGTCTGTATCTCAAATTTATTTGCCATTTGTATTACTGGAACCACTTACCAGGATTAGTGAGGAACCAGGGCAGAACAGCCTCAGATGCTGTTCAAACACAAAACAAAAAGCTGGTCCCCTCCCAAAGATCTTAGAAATCAAGAACAAGTTAAAGGACAATAGGGACACGACAAGAAAATAAGCAGGCAGAAGAGCCCACAGTAAAAATCATGTATCTCCCTGTGCTGTTACAGCTGCACTGCATTCCCTGTAATGGAGACAGCAGTAGCAGGTGCTGTAAAAACAGGTCTGTAAAAAGCAGGTCTGTAAAAACACTGAAGAAAGCTGACTGGGGTGACACACTTGCTAGGATGCTTTTACAATGAATAGTGGCAAGAATTTTCCCTTGTTCTCACTGCTACTTCCGAAGAAGGGATTCCATCAAGACATAAACTTTCAGCACCACCTCAGGCATAAAAGGTTTTCACACTGGAGCTGTAGCCTGAATTCTGCTGTTAAATATAAATATAGATATAAAAGCATTTATCTGAAGCAAGGACAGCTGAAGTGACTGGGAGCAATTGGGCAGATGAGGATGCCTAGCAGAGCCTGTATGGGCAGGCAGAGTGGCCTCGAGGCACACAGAATGAAAAGTCCTCAATACATGGGCAGACTGACAGCAGCTCTGCTGAACCTCACAACCTCTTGGCCTCACACGTTCAGGCCAATGCACAAAAAAGGGGGAAAAATACCCTGCTTATATGTCTGTCCTGTGAGACCTGGGGATAATCCTGTTGCAAAAGTAAATAAGCTTGCAAGGCTTGCAGAGTGAAAGCAAAGGATAGTACATGTGCACGTTTCATTAGTGCAACTGGTTTTCTTTATGCTCTGGTGTGGGAGCACCTTTGAAATGAGGAGCTGAAAGCACAGCTTTCTCAGCCACATCATCTGTGCTTTTACAGAGGCTTGGGGATACACAACAGGGATAACTATCTGTTTGAGGCTTGTTTGCTTTATTTAGCTCAAGGGCAGGTCTCTCTGCTACTTGCAGAGAGCACAATCAGATAATATCAGTGCTGCTGCTTTTTTTTTTGTTTTTGTTTTGTTTTTTTTTTTTTTGTTACAGCAGCAGCACTGATGGGCACAGAGGGTGAAAGAATGTATCAAGAATAATTTCTGCCTCAAAGAGCTTCTGATCTCAAGGTCACTTACAATTTCTGCCAAAGTCACTGGGTTCATTATCAGTGGGAATTAGCTCAGGTCAAATGGTCAAAGCTGAAGATATGAATAGTCTATAAAGAAGCAAAGAATGGGAAGTGGGAGGAAAACTAACACTGGCAGGTTATGTAGCAGCATGAGTAGCTGTTGAACTCCAGTTCAACAAGAGATATCCCAAATAGAACCACTGAAAAAGAGCTTTGAGGTCAGCTTTAGTGCTGACACTATACCTCAGTGCAGATTGCAAACATCAGCCTGCCTGCATCCCTTCAGTCAGGGTGACTCTTCTCTCATCTTGCACACCAAAGACCATGAGAATCATATCAACATATATTTCTAGAGATCACTCACATAAATAAGCAGACCTTTGGACTTATTGCTATTGTAGGTTTGTGCTCCAGTTTTTAAAGGACAAGTTTGAAACTCTAGATTTCAGCAAATATCAGAAACTGATAATTCAGTATTTATCTACAATTCAATATTTATCTATAATTCAATACTCATCTACAACTCTTTAAAGACCAATTCTGCAACTGCCACCTTTTTAGAGACTGTAAGAGGCTAAAATAAAGTTGGTGGCAGATGGAGAGCCTAAAGCAAAACCTTTGAGGAATCTGCCTGGTTGGTTACTGAATTTAAGGAAAAAAGATGAGGATCTGGGAGAGGATTTTAAACTGGCTGGTGGCAGAGGTATGTCTGTGACATTTACATCTCTTCCAGCACAGAGAGTGTTAGAAACTTATTCTGGTGGATAAATAATGGCCCAGTAGTTATCCTAAGTTAAGAGCTGAGAATACTGGAGTGCTGTATGCACTCTTTGTTTAACCAAGGGTTATTCTGTAGTTGTTCCATTAAATACATGATAGATTAGAGAATGTACAAGCCTATCAATTACAAAGAGGGCAGACCAGTTCTGAAGTTTGTGCCAGTAAACAGAGTACTTCTAGGTCACTTCAGCTTCCTCCAGACTTTTTTTCACACTATTTATATGGCACTGCCTCCTTGTCTTAGACCACTGAAGGGACAAATCATCATCACCTTCAGAGGCAGGACTAGGAGACTCGTAGGATTCTTGCAGATTGACAGCACAATCCCTAGATCTCAGTTTAGCTTACAAACACTAGACCTGGCTCACACTCTGAGGTTTATAGGATTTGTACTTAGCATGCAGTGACACTAATGATCAATGACCAGAAAGCCCTCTTCAACAAAAGTGTTAATGAGATAATTCAGTAGCAGCAGATATACAACAGAGCAACTATACAGACACAAGCCAATTCAGTAATACCTGGACATTTATAAATGTACACAGACGTACATGCATCTTTTCAACACATGCCATGTCCTAGGGCCACTGTTAGAGATTTCTGGCTCCCCATTCCTCCAGCAGCTATTACCAGATCACAGGGGTGGGTTCTACCCCTCAACCCCTGGCACCAATCCTACATTTTTTCCTCTGTCAGGAATGGAGGAGCAGCAGCAGCAGTCTCCCCTTCAGCCAGCGTGTGCCCCAGCCCCTTTGCTGCCTCCCTCCCACGGGCACACACTGCTCACCCTTCTCACCCACCCCACTGACTGCCAATCTCTTCCCTCACTGCCCAGAACACCTCACCTTCCCTTTTACTCTTTCCTTCCCACAGCAGCAGCCTCTAAACTCTTCTGCTAAGGGAGGGAAGGAGGAAAGAGAGGGGGCACAGAGACAGCCAGTGCTGCTGGGCCAGGCTGCCCTTGCCTCTCCCCCTTTGCTCCGTGCAGAGGCTGCACACAGGGAGCAGCAGCTGCTGCTGGACCCCAGCACCTCTCCTACCCTGGCAGTGCCCTGTGCTGGGACAGGTGCTGCAAGACGTTCCCAGGCTGTGCCTGCAGGGCTGTCCCCATGGGAAAGCACAGCAGCAAGGGCAGAGGCATCCCGTGAGCTACGTGTTGTACTCTGGTGAATGATGAGAACATGTTCATGTCAGGAATTCTATCTACTATTACACAGAAATATTGTCTCTCTGATAAAATATCTTTATAACATTCGTAGCACTCTCTAACCAGTATTTTCAGGTCACTTCACAGCAGCTCAGCACCCATCAGTCAGATCAATTTGTGGCAGTAGAGTTTTAGTGCTCTCTGCAAATGGATGCCTTGGATAAAGCAGGAATGAGGTATCCATGCTGGACCACGGCATGACTACCACAACCTTTTGGCAGGCATGGGGAATTAGAAGAAATTAAAAGACAAAATATATATTTAATAATATAAAGTCAAATTAAGTTTTAAGAAAGGGATTGTGATTTTAAGAAAAGAAAACTTTATCAAATCAAGGACACTGTATCCTAAAAACAAAACAAAAAAAAACCCCAACAAAACCAAACACCACAAACCACGCAAACACAAAACAAACAGACTGTTTATTGGTGCTGTTAAAGAGATGTTACCTAACAGGATGAGCAAACTCATTACTGCCTGTCTATCTCCTTGAAATTCTTCACTTTCTTATAGTCTACAGTGCATTTCCAGAGCATTAGCTGCAATGGCGAATTCCAGCTACATTCAATACAGGCAGTAATTAAATGGTTATAAAAACGTGGAGCTGGAATGCTGACAAGCTCTATGAGCAGCATTATCAGCAGTGACGGCCAGGGAGTCAATCTGCTGCACTTCTCCAATGGTTTAAATAATGTTTGTCAGGATCCCACAGTCAACACTTTCTCCCCCCTTCTCTTTGCATCATGCCGCAGTAATTGTGCAGATGCCTGCTGTGCTCAGGAGATGGAAAGATTGAAAAAATTCTTCATGAGAAGTAAAACACCAAGAGAAAACCTCAGCCAATCAAGTCATGTTCCACCTTCCAGCAAGACTAACGCAATGGGCTACCAACAGCTTCTCTCCCAGACGTGCAACCAGTCCTATTGCACCCCAGATCTTCCTATTTCTTACTTGTGAACAGAAATAATTATATTTTTAAATACACACTCAGGAGTGAGTGGGTGACATGTACCCATGAGGCTCAAGAAGGAGCCTCATATATTTACCTCAAAATTTGTGATCTGGGCTTTTGTAGTAGATGAGAATCTCTTGAACATAGCTGTGGAAAAGATGATGGGCTATGCTATTGCCTTGGTCCAACACTTCTTACTTAAAACCATTTCCCCAATCTCCTACAGTGTACATGTAGCAGCAGGGCCTCTTTGTTCCCCAGGGAAGAAGTGAGGAAAGCAGGTCCAAGCACACAGTGATCAGGTGGTTCCTTCTGCTGTGTCCACTGCCCCTCACCCCTGTGCTGGAGCAGAGCTCTGCTGTAACTACAGCGGACTGAAACCAAGCCTCTGACTCGTGCTGTGACAAAATGCAGGCTTCTTTGCAAGGGCTATCACTTTTAGAAGAACCATTGTTTTTCTTTAAACTCAACAGTTGCTCCTCCAGCAGGAGGAAAGGAAGTGTACACAGGCCTGCCAGCCAGGCCATCCTGCGTGGAGCAAAGCCCCAGCTGCTCACACAACCCTGCCTGCTCCTGGCATCCATCAGACACAGAAATACCAGCAGAAGCAAAGGTACACACACTGATTTTTTCCTTACATATTCTCTTACACATTCTCTGTTTTGTACATATTCTCTGTTTACTACTCTACAGTCTTTCTGCAGCCTCAAACAGACATTCAATTTAAATTACCTTTTCCTACCATCCTCTGCTTTTGATATCCTCACTACATTCCTTTTCATGGATACCCACCCCTTTGTGCTTGCGCTCTGTTTCTGACCAAAAACCTACAGGGCTTTCCCAACTGGTAACCACTACGGGGAAAAAAAAAGATCAGCTCTATTTTATCACCTGATTGTTTCACACAATCAATCATTCAGGCAGGTCAGGCCTGAGTAATTCCACAAAACTAAGAATATGTAATAGCTCATCATCTTTTACTATTATTCTCACCTTTCATCCCTATTTTATTCTTATCAGCAGTTACACACACTTGTCACACCTTATCCTTAAATGCTGATCTCTTCAATCAGTGCACTGTCTCCTCTGCCTTCCTTCTGCATTGCCCAGCACTGCAGGGATATGATCCTGACATTCACTAGAATGAAAAAAAGTCTGACTTGCTTTTGGGTTGCTACCACTACAGACATCCAGCAGTCCCGCCAAAAGCTGGAGAGGCAGGAGGAAGGAAAACACACCTCAAACCTTAGACAATATACTGTACCTCCTTGGAAACACTGATCAAACAGCAGAGTATTACCAGCAGCCTGCTAAAGGAAATAACCAGAGGCAAACCCTTCTTAGACACCAGAAGATCTACAGAAGGAAAGTGGTATGAAATATTTTCTTCTCTTGCAGATTCTTTGGTAAAGAGATATAAAGGCTCAGCAAAATGTTTCCTGCATTAGGACATTACAACTCTCACTCTTGACACTGGACTCCGATGTTTACAAGACATCAGTTCCCACCACAGTCTTATAATATTTCTAGTTGATTAATTAGATTAAGAAATAAATCAACCATGAAACAGGATTCACCGAAAACCAGGCTCTATTAATTCTGGGGCTGTCAGACTTCATGTTTTTTTGCAAATAACCAGGAAGTCCAATTACATGCACAGCAAAATACCCAGAACATTAGATTCCTCAAAGAATTTACAGAGAGAGCCCAAGCCCAAAATAACACTCTCTCTGAGCAGGAACCTGTTGCCTTGCAATGGGAAGAGCCTGAATAGCACAAGACGTGCAGCTGCCTTCAGCTTTTGTCAAGCCCTTGCCAAAAGTACCCATGAGCAAAGAGTCATCCCCACTTAGCAACGCTCCATAGTGGGCCAGATGGAATCCTTGATGGAAGCTGAGTGGAGAACTGAGGCCTGAAGAGCCATAAACCCTCTTCTTCTTACACATGCTCTTCAGCTCAGAGGCATGGCACTGCCTGGGCACCACCAGCATCCAGTGCAGCAGCCTGGCCCTGCTGAGGATTTGAGTCACCAAAGCCACCAGTCCCCCTGCTTAACCAAGCATGGTGACATTGGTCTTTTAAGATGAAAAAGACCAGGAAATCTTGTAGAACATAAAACAGGCCTGGCTGAGCTCCCAAGACTTCAGGAGATGATTTAATTGTCTCTGCTGCTTTGGCACAGTTAGCTTTTGGTAGACACATGCTGCTGCTATTCCCTTGGTGATCAAGTTAGCAAAATCAAATGACTAAAAATGAGAAGACTGTGAAGAGAAGGAGGCCTTTAATGTGATCTAACACAACTTAAAATCTAAAATGAAGACAGCCAACAATGTGGCATAATAGGAGGAATTCACTGAGTTACAATTACTACGTTAGAAACTGGCAATCTCTATAATTCACAGAGATAAATAGTCCTCTCAAGAGGGCAATTCATGCAGCAGTTTGTAAAGTAGGAAGAAATCAGCTTTTGGAGCTGCCAGGTTTTCTCCTTTTCTTTGTTAACAAGCATGAAGAGTCAGTATCTCATTTTAGTTAGCTGTCAAGCACTTAGCTAAAGTTCAGAGGAATGAACTTCCCCCAGAAGACCAAGAGACTCCACTTGATCAACCTGTATTTGATCTTGCATCAAATTCAGTATTTTAAATCCAAGGTCAAATCATCCAATTATAATTTGTGAACGCTGAAGCGCTACTTCAAAGACTTGGGAGACAGGAAAATAAAAGTTAAATGCTCTGGAGTTTCCATAAGGTTTTTTTGATTACATTACCATACCCAAATCACATGCATATACATTATTCTTTTAACTGCACACCATAATCAGAAGTGGCAAGGCAGTTCATTAAGTTTTGCAAGTCCTAACTAATGGATCATGAAAAAAAAGCAAACTCAAACCCATCCATCCCTCCTTTTCCCATTCCTTCCGAAACCTATTCCAAATCAAAAGTATGGATTATCCTGTTGCCAATACAAAGCTTAGATAGTCAGAGATAGAACAGACATTCAGGAATTCCTCTGTGCAGGTTTATTTGGATGGCATCTTGCATAGACAGTGAGAAATGGATGATAAAAAAAGACTTTTCTCAGCAGGTGTGAAATTGAATAATCTTTAAAGTAACTATCTGTGTGAGGCAAAACTAAGTAGGAATATAAATTTAAGAGATCATGACAATCAAAGAACAAATAAATAAATTGTCCTTTTTCATATAGTTACACAACTACACATCCCTGTCACCAAGAAATACATTACACAACTCAATATTCATCTTGACAGTTCTGGAACCACCTGTCACACACAGCCCCTGCAGCGCTGCTCACTTCTCCCTGGAAATCTCTCATGGAAGCCTGAGGGTTCTCAAGTGTCCTGCTTTTTGTCTTCATAAATCCAAGATCATAAGTGAGGCACCAGAAATGTACTATTTACACCTAATAGTACCTGAGCTGAACAGGCAAGACTCAGCTGCTGAGCATTCTCCCCAGTCCCTGGGGCGATGCCAGACTTTCAGCCTCTGACTGCCTTCACTCCACTGCTCTGCTCAGTGATGGTTCCCAATGACATTAACAAGAATTAAAACTAAAGGCCAAGCTGTCAAAACATGATGCAGTTATACACAGTCCTGCAATTTTGACTGTTAATTTCTCTTACTATTACCACCAGTATTTATTGTGAAGATTTTTACTTTGAAGCCAATGAACTCATGCATTTACATTGAACAGTGAGGACTGTCTGTAGGGAACAATTAAATTCAGAATATAGTAATGCCAAAGGGAAAAAAGGTTGCAGGAATTAGACAATATATTGCCTATGTTTTAATTGATGTTTTCTTCTTTTAAAAGAATAAAGATTATTTTATTTATACAACTAAAATCTGAACTGCACTCTAAACCCTCTTCCATCACTGAATCAACTACTACCTTATTCCATTTTTTATGGTAAAATTACAATAATTAGTCTTAACTGGACAGGAGAAAACAAACCACTTTATTCCATATTCAAAAGTATTTCAGCATTCATAAATTACCTTTCTCTAATGCAAGCACTAATCTGGAACATAATTATTTAGGAACTTAGACTGCATTTATAGTCAAGCATAATGACTAGTAGCCTCAAATCATGGTCAATTCACTCACCCTCTGAAAAACTAGTGTCCACATGGGAACCTTGTTCTGAACAACCACTTTAAACAACTGGCCCCAGTGCCCATGGTTTTCATCACATAAATTCTCCAGGCTCACATTACTGCATGCTTCCCAATCTCATATGCACAATTTCAAGGTACAAGTTAAAAGTAAAGCTATATATGGAGGTCTTTCAGAACTTGTTTTCTGCATGGAAGGCACATTAATATGTATTGTTGACCAACAGTTATTTTGGGGATCCTCATTTCCAAATGCTAAAAAGTGCACGTAGAAAGGAGAGATTACAGGACTTGACTTTTTGAAATGTCAGAGTTACATGGGCGTATAACAAGTAAGAAATTCAAAGCTATGGGAAAAAAAATACATAAGAAATCAACCTCAAATCAGGCAAGGTAGAAATAAAACCAAAAGAAAATCCAAAGTTTTCCAAGTCCATACCCAAAAACTTATAGAGGTCTAAGCTGCCTACAGCATAGAGAAACATATTTTAGTTTGCAGAGAAAATATTTTTTATTTCCTGGCAGTTAAAACAGGACACTGATCTCTCTCTGCCACAATCTCAGTTAAGGATGGGTGGTAAAAATAACGGTCAGAAACAGAGCTCCAAGGAATTTATTTGGTAGCTGTATTCGGAGACATTCAGGGGCAAAAAGTTATTTCAACAATGAAGTAAATCCTCTCTGTGCCCAGACAGCCCTTCCACTGAGACAGTCTATGGTTACAATAGAAACAAGATCACAGTTAATCTCCAGCAGAGAGCTGCATGCCTTGGCTGGAGCACAACGTGTGGCCCTTCCTGGTGCTCCCTCCAAAAGCCCTGCTGACAGCATCAGAGCTGACCAAGCATTAGTCAGGAGGACCCAGTACGGCTGCTGAGTTTCAATCAAAACTAATTCATCCTCTCTGGGCTTTTCCACCTTTTTGCCCATGGATGCAAACCAGATGGAATAATTAAGGTTGGAAAAGACCTTTCAAGACCATCAAGTCCAAGCTTTGACTAAACACAATCCTGTTACCTGAACCATGGCACTAAGAGCCATGTCCAGTCATTTCTTGAACCCGTTCTTGTGCTTAGTCAACCTTTCAGTGAATAAATTCTTCCTGATTTCCAGCCTAAACCTCCCTGGCACAGCCTCTTTGTCCTATTACTTGTTACCTGGGACCAATTCCCACCTTGCCACACACTCCTCTGGTGGTTGTAGAGAGTGATAAGGTCTCCCTTGAGCCTCCTTTTCTTCAGGCTACACACTCCTAGTTCCCTCAGCTGCTCCTCAAATGACTGTCTGTCTAGAGCCTTCACCACCCCACTCTGGGCCTGGCTATTTGGCCAGTTTTTAACCCAGCAAAGTGTGCACCTGTCCAAGCCATGGGCTGCCAGCCTCTAAGGAAAATGCTGAGTGAGACAGTGTTAAAGGTTTTACTAAAGTCCAGGTAGACAACATCCACATCCTTTACCTCATCCAGTAGGTGAGTCACCTGGCCATAGAAGATCAGGATTTTCCTTTCCCAATCCATGCTGGATGGGCCTGATCCCCTGGCTGTCGTGTATGTCTGCTGTGATCACACTCAAGATAATCTGTCCTTCCCTGGCTGACAGGCCTGTAGTTCCCTGGATCCTCCTTCCAACCCTTCTTGCAAGATGAGCATCACAGGCCAACCTTCAATCATCCAAAGCCTTGCAGGTTAACCAGGACTAAGGAGAAATGATGGAGAGTTGCTCAGCAAGCTTTTCCACCAGCTCCCTCAGTACCCTCAAGTGACTCCAATCCAGCCCTAGATTTGTGAGTATCTAAGTGGCACAGAAGGTCACTAACTACTTCCTCCTGGATTGCAGGGAGTCTGTTCTGCTCCCCATCTATGTCTACCTGCTCATGGGGTTGGTTTGATGGTTTCCCTGAGCATAACTGAGGCAAAGAAAGCATGAAGTACCTCTGTCTTTTTCTCATCCTTGGTGACCATGTTTACCACCCCATGCTCAGTAAAGAATGGAGGTTTTCTTTGGCTCTCTTGTTGTCATTAATGTATTTATAAAAACACTCTTTGTTATCTTCTACAGCAGTGGCAAGACTGAGTTCTACATGAGTTTTGCCTTTCTCATTTTTCTCTCTACATGACCTAACAACATCCTTGTACTCCTCCTGAACTGACTGACCCTTCTTCAACAGATTATAAACTCACTTTCTTTTCCCTGAGTTCTAGAGAATGCTCCCTATTCAGCCAGGCTGGTCTTCTTCCCTTCCAGCTCATCTTTTGGCACACAGGGACAGCCAGCTTCCATACCTTTAAGATTTCCTTCTTTAAGGATGTCCAGCCTTCCTGGATTCCTTTGTTATTTAGCATTGTTTCCCAAGGGACTCCCTGAACCACTGTCCTGGACAGGCCAAAGTCCACCCTCTGGAAGTCCAAGGCAGAGTTCTTGTTGACCCCCTTCCTTACTTCAGCAAGAATCAAAATCTCTGTCATTTAATAAGAAGGTTGTAGTGAGATGGGGGTCAGCCAGAAATGGCCTTAAGCTGCATGGGGAGAGGTTCAGATTAGATATTAGAATTTATTTATTTTTTTCCACTGAAAGAAGAGTCAGGCATTGGAATGTTGCCGAGAGAGGTGATGGAGTAACCATGTCTGGAATTGTTCAAGAGGCATTTGGATGTGGCACTTGGGGAGCCAGGTTTAGGAGTGATTATGGTGGTGCTGGGTTGATGGTTACAGTAGACAAACCTTGAAAGTCTCTGCCAGCCCTGATGATTCTTTAATTCTGAAAGGCAGTAACATGAAACTGGTGTATGCAGAGGAAAAAAAAATACTAATCCCAGAGAAGGTCACAAAATACCCATATACTTTTCGAATATGAAGAACTTTGTCACAGCCAGAGCTGAAAGGAGAACTCAGCTTAGCTGCCACCAACAAACAAGCCTGCAGGGAAATGCTGCTGCTGCATGCAGGAATTCTTGGGCATACATTTGTAAGCTACTTCTTTACAAGATTAAAGACTTCGAATATCCTCTTGATACAGGCTTTGCTAACATATACTGTGGGTAGGCTGCTGCCAGGCATGAGTTTGCTTACCAAAATCAGAGACATAAAGAACAGTCTGGACATACACAATCTATTTACAGAAATGCTTCTAATTGCAAGAAAAGGCTGAATAAAGTCAGCAAATACAATTTTCTCTAAGAGGACAAAGTACTCTTTTTCCCTTTTAAATATTTGCACTAATGTTCTGTGGTTACCAGCAGATTACCAAAAGAAAAACTTTGCCTTCTACCAATTTCCGCCCTTTTCCTGTTTCATGCATATTTCTTTGCAAACATCTTCTCTGACTGGCAGTCAGATGCTCAATTTTTGATGAAAGTAATGATAAATGAATCCAAAGAATCTGTGTTTACCTTCCTTACCTTGGACTCATTTTGAAAGCCTTCAGAAGAATTTAATTAACCACTGAACAAAAGCTACAGAGCTGTAGAGGTTGGAAGTGACGTCTGTAGGTTGCCTGGTCCAGCCCCTGCTCAGAGCAGGACCAACCTCTAGCCAAGAGCCAGCTGCTCAGGGCCCTGCCCGGGCAAGCTCTGAATTCCTCTGGGGACGGTGATTGCACAGACTTTCAGGGCAACTTGTCCCAGGGTTTGACCTCACATTCTGAAGAATTTCTGCTTTATACTGAACTGAAATATCCCTTGTTTCAACCTGCAAGACTAAAAAAATATCAGCTATGGCTATTTGAAGATTTAAGAACTGCAAGTGTTAGCAAATCCCAACTCCTCAGCACCGAGACGGGAAAGTGGAAGGAAAAAAGTCTACATCAACTAAGTTTAGTAGAGACACACACATATGGTCAATTCTCTCTCTTCCCAGAGCTCATCCAGGTATTTTGGCCAAGGGCCCATGGTGCTTTTGATTGTGGCTCCAACCTGGACCCTGGGTCAGTGCCATGAGGAGCATCTGTTTTGTTTGTATTTGTATCCAATTCTACCACTAATCAACTCTTTAAGAAATTTTTAAGTTTCACACACTGTGGATTTTGAAGATTAAATGCTCAAAATATGTCACCTGGATACAATTGGTTAGATAAGATTTCTGAAGAGAAGATTATGCAAAGAATTACCAGATGCAGTGAAATAGCTCAGGAAATGCTTCTGAATTGCTGGCACCATTAAATTTGTCCCTGATGTTTCTCTTTCCATCTGCAGAACTATTTCTTTTTTTTAAAAGTCGGACTTAAAAAGAAAGCAAATAAACTCTGGTCAAGAGTACAACAGAGGGAAGAAATGTTTGGGTCGGTCTGAACATGTTCAAAAGTTTTGTTGAATTATGCAGGCTGCAAACATGTATATCAGAAAGTACAGCTTGATGGTAATTTCTGATTTAATATTGACCCAAGTAAAATATGTCAGTATATTTTCATCTCAATACAGTGCCAGTTGACAGTAGTATTTCCAACAAAAAAAAAAAAAAAGACAATTTTGTCTTTATTGCAATAAGTACAAAAATAAGCAAGAAAACAATATTAAGAGGCAATATTAGAAGCTATATCCCAAAGCAGGAAAATGTCAGCTATACAAACTACATATACCAATTTGTATAAATCAGATGTAGACAGTTGGTCTTTTTCCTTATTTTCATCAGGAAGTTCTAGCACCAAGCTGTGTATCACACATTTAGGTTGCACGTGATAGGATCTTATTTTTCTCTTTTAGTTGTCTCTTTTAGAGATCAGTCAGACCAGAGAGTCATTTTAAGAATAATCTTTAAACTGATCAGTCAGCTCTGTCATCCCATGTGCCGACTGAAACAAAAATGACAACTACATTCACCTAGAAAACAGAAAATTAAAGGCCAAAAGCTGCCTATCCAGTTCTTACTCAGTTCAGTGGTAGCCACAGTCTCCTTTCCATTACAGCATAGGGATGCTTCCTCTTCCACAGGAAAGTCACCTGTTGGTTTATGCACATCCTGCCATTTGTTTCATAAGGAGACTCCAACAATTCTAGCACAACACTACCAAGCTGGTTTTGGCCTGCAAAGGTATCACTCTCTTAGTCTAGATTCTTCTTCTGGTTAAGATGTGTCTGTAAAAAAAATGTAATTTTAAATGTCAACAAGTCAACAAGTTCATCCCTCAGGTGAAACTGAAGCACAGAAGAATGTGCAAAATAAATTGACACACTAAAGAACTTTCTTGAAACATTTACAACCAAGGCATGAAAGTGACATGAAAGTCTTCCAGAAAACTTCTTAGGTTTTTGATATAAGGCAAATATGAACAGCAAAACACATTCTTTAGGATAAAAAGCATGCAAAATGTTGGCTTTTGGTGGTCTAATTCTTGACATGTCCTGAATTGTTCTTCCTGATATCAACTTAATTACAGTCATCTTGATGAATTTACCTGAAGACAAATTCACAAAGTAGATTACAAGGAAGACAACTGAATATTTTGGGGTCAAGACTGTTAGGGGACAGGAACCATGGATTTGGGACTTGTTGTTCTAATCCTATGAGAAATAAACCTTGGATATGAGATTATTGAGGTGTTCAAGGTACAAAAAAGTTACAGTAGGTACAGAACAACCATTAGGTGGTAGTATGACAAAAGTACTAAACTGAATAAAGATTAAATTGCCAGAACATGTGGTGAATCTATTCAGATGAGGTTCTTCTGTGAAGCTACATTTCCATTAGCATGAATGGAAAAGCAGCAAAGTGAGAGAAGTAAGCATGCCCACGTGATACAGGCAAAACATGACCTCCATGTGACATTTCTTTGTTTTTCAGTCACATTGACAACTGCATTTTGTCATCCACTGAGATCTACAAATTTGCAGGGCACAGTTGGGTTTTTGAAAACCTATGACCACCACAGACACTTCGACTTTGTGATTACTGTTCATCATGCCCTTCTGGCCTCACACTGCTAAGAAAACAATGCCTGTAATGCAGTTTGCAGGAATTAGACCAGATAGCTTGGTGCTTTCTTAATATTAACAACTCAGTTAATGAAAAACCCTGATAAAGACCCCAAAATCCAATACAGTTTTACCTGCACCCAAGGCAAGAGCAGAATCGTCTGGTATTTGAGACAGGAAGACAGTGCAAAAAAATGAATAAAACATTAATACACTGCAGGTAATCAAATGACTAAAGCAGTTTTGAAGGGCTTTTTTATTATTATTATTATTATTATTATTTTTGGCAGGTGGTACCAAAGTAGTCTGTCTGCTCCAAAACTTGTGTCTCTCAGTTGGAAATACAACATGCAGTTCTTGTGCCGCAAGGCTGAATTAAACTACATTTTAAATTCTATACTCTAAATTCTATTCAGGTAAAAATTTCCTACAAAACTTCACAGGCAAAAGGAAAGAATACTTAGTTATTATTAATTTTCATATTTCCAGTTCTGTCTTCAAAAAGGAAATGCTAAAAAGCCTACAGTCTGTCAACCCACTCCAATTCTAAGTGGTTCACCTGATCTCTGTTTTTTCTATATAAAGTCACTGATGAATGCAGCAGAAAGAGCATGGCCACTTACCTTTTGGGAGGGCAGAACAAAATGTAACCAAGGATCCTACCTTCACACGTACAAAAGGCTGGGGCAGAAAAGGCAGCAAGCCTGTAACTTATTTTATTTTTTTTTTTTCTGAGACACTTGAAAGACTTTAAGTGCCAGAGGGTATGCTTTCTAATGCTTATGTAACCTATTACACTTTGACAACAGGGCTTTTTTCTGCTCTAAATAGTCTAGCAAGCAGTCTAGGAGCTGGTACAAGCAGCAGACAGGCTGCAAACAGGATTGGAAGAAGAACTCAGTATCTGGCTGCTTCCTGAATTTAAAAGACAGGAAAAAAAGCTGCACATCTGCAACTGGCAGGAAAAAATGCATGAGATTCAAACCCACAGGGCAGTCATCTCCAAAAAAGCCCAAGAAACAAAAAAATCCCAATGTGCGACACAGCCCCCAGCTGCCTCTAAGCCAGCACAGCATATTTCACCATAACTTTAAGCACTCCTTAGTCTAAGACTTGAGTTTTGGTACTGTCTCACATCCCTTCTGTGCTCAGCAGGATATTTTTGCTTTAGCTTTCACATCCTTAATAAATCCCCACCTCTCTCTAGTAATGTAACCAGCACTTCAGCAAGCCGTCACTATGGCTCAGCACACACAGATAAGCCATTCCTAAAACTGGAGTCAATCATCATTTCTCTCTAGAAGTGCAAAAGAGAAGAAATCCTTCAGGGAGAAGAAAGAAAACCCCAAACCCCAAGACAAATCAGAAAAGTATCATCAATGAGCATATCCTGTAACATAAGTATTTATCTACTGAAAACTACAAGGAGAGCAAACAAGCTATTAATTTGCAAAGGTCACTGAACAACCATCAGATAACAGGATTCAATCACTACTGACATGAACTGAATTTCAAACAGCAGTGGAAGGCCTTAGTTTTGTGTTCTCAATTTCGTGAGCAAACCACCAAAAGCTATCAAGGCTGCTGGTGCACCAGGAACTGAACAGGGATACATCTCAGGTTAGGGAACAAGAAGTCTGCAGTACACTAAAGGAAAAAACCTAAAGACTGTACCATATCAGGGTGAATGTTTTGGGGTGAAAGTCTTCATCTTCTTGGACAGCCAAATCAGCACTGCTAGCACAGACACTCAAGAACCTTTTAGTCCAAGTCCTCTGCTCAACCAGGCTTTGCATGCATCCTCAAAAGTCTTCTGGGAATGAGGCTGAGGAAATGCACCATCCTCAGAACACCCAAATACTTTTATTTTGACAGACCCTCCCAAAACAGCCATGATCAGCACAGTCGAACTCCCATGAAGAAAAAACTGATTGCCAGTTGTGAGTAAAAGCAAGATTAGATGGATTAGTGTAGACAGAAATGTAAGTGGAATGGAACTGTGAATTTTACCTTACACAGTGCCTAAGATGCATCTAAAGAGTGTATTTACCTGCTGCAACTGCAGAAAGTCTGGGAGCAAGGATTTGAGTGCTTATTTTCAAGTTTTTCTCAATAGCATTGCTGCAAGGAAAAGGGCTGTTCTATGGGGATGCAATTTTCAAACCATTACTTTGAAATCACTAGAAAGGGAAAAGGGGGGAGAAAAAAATAAACGAGAGATAATTCCATCACTGGCATTCAGTCTGCCCAGTAATAAACTCACATGCCTTGAACAGAAAAGGAAGTATCTGGTTCTCCTGCAAGCAGAGGCACTGCAAGCAGAGATGTGCTGCATGCACCAGCCTAAAGAGAAGGGTGACTGCCTCACAGCTTGCAGGCACTGCACCATCTGTGGCCTTACCTGCTCCAGGAAAAGCTGCAGCTGGAGCACTGGCTGCTACGTGGGTTCCCCATGTCTGCTACTTCAAGGGCAAAGCCATAAAATGAGGACTTAAGAATAAAAAATAAAAAATAAAACTTGTGGAGCTAAAACACAGCATGTTAGCACATACTGATTCAGTCCCCCTTCCCCCTCTGCGTCATTGGCATTGTTGATTTAGACCATGGGCACCCTGAAGAAGGGACACTTCTCCCTATATTTGGATGCTGACACCCCAAATTTCACCATGCACCAGAATTAGGGCAGGCTGTGCTGTTAAACAGGGTCAGGATTTGTCAATGGATAAGCCAGTGAGACTCTCCAAAGGGTTTACTCATTAATTAAAAGATATTACAAAACAAACCAGTACAAGCCAGTGAGAGCTTGCAAATAAGTAAGAAGTACAGTTTGCTCACAAGCTTAAAGATTATTACACTCAACTGGCTGAAAAGATAGAGGTTGGCTGGTCAATGAAGGCAGTGGGAAGCCTTGATTTAAATAAACTTAACATTTTTTATTCTAGTTTACATTTTTTTATAAAGTTAAACTTTACATTTAGAACTTACTTTCTTAAAAGAAAGTTATCTGAGCATTGAATTATCAAAATATATTGACATGCAGCTATATACTGTGACATTTGGTACATTCCTCTTCGTCAGCAGATAAATAGATACAGCATAAATACTCTAATTACTAAAATTAATTATTTGTAATATTACTCTTGGCTTGGATGAGACAAGAAAAAAACTTCCTATTCCAATTAAACAGCAGTTTTACCTGGGCCTCCATAGAGGCTGTTCTGCTTTTCCCCTAAACTCCCTCCAGTTAGATTAATTGATTAATTAAAAAACTTAAGTTATTGGAGCTTTGAAGCAACCACTCTTAAAGCCACTGCACTTGGGGTTGTAGCTGGAAATCAGCTGCAAGGTTAAAGCAGACAGCAAGACAGCAGCCCTGACAACCTGGCCTCCAGCTCAGAGGGTTTCCATTTGCCTGCTGAAGGACTTCAGCAGGCAAATGGAAACTCATCTCAGATCTAAATCCATCCTTGTTCCCAAAGAAATTCTGACCCAGAAGGTGAAATTGTGCCATGCAACTCAACAAATCCAAGAGCAGTTCCTTCTTGGTGCAATTTAGGTGCTCAAATACAGCTGAAGGACAAATGTGTTGCCACGTCACCAGGGAAAGGGTCCATGTCATGGTTTAAGGATCTGGTCAGAGCCAGAAGGGCTGAGTTGGGCAATCACTGACACTTGAAGTACATCAGGGAGTCACAGAGAACTCATAAAACCTCCCCATGTGCCTTATGCCATGTCCACTGAAGTTATTCCAGGGTTGAAGTGACAAAAAGAATTTTTTGGGGCCTCTATCAAACAGAGCTGGCAGCAATTCTTCACAAGACAGTTAAGTTCACTCATCAACCTTAATCCCTCTGCTTTCACTCAGCTGGGGACTCTGGGGTTTCAGTTCTTTGTGGAGATGCTATCTGTCTCCCAGTCCTATGCCAGACAAGAAGTGTTCCAAGGTTACTTTAAGCCAATCTGGACAGTCATCAGGATACTCCCATAAGGCATTACTGATGAGATTAACATTAGCTATTACAAATCAGTGAAGAAATCTAAAGGTGACAGTGGAAAAGTCTCAGGGAACATCAGAACGAGGGACTGCAAGAAAGAGAAATACATTGGCAATACACTCACATCTCCAACACAGCCTTCTCTGCTGATCACCCCATCTCAAAAAGGATTTAGAAAAACAAGAAAAGGCAGTGAGGATTAAAAGGATGGCTGTAAGTGCCAGCTTCCAGACATATAAGTAGACTGAGGATATCAGAACATGTTCAAAAAATGTGTTTGATGATAGAAATGACAGAGAAAACAACAACTATTCATCATTTTTTCCTGACAGAGAACTAATGATCATGCTGTGAAATTATCAGCAAGACAGCTTAAAAGAAAAGTATTTCTTCTTCTACATTTGCTTGCTGGAAGATACTGCAGGCATAGCTTCGGGTATTCCAGAGCTGAAAAAAAAAACTTCAAACAGATTCATGGGGGTTAGGCCAGTGGTGGCTGTGATGTGCAGGGGCTGGAGCACAATGCCTGGATCCAGCAGTCCAGAGCAGAAGAGGATATGAAGGGAAGGAGCAGCTCACCTCAAGCTCAGGTAGATTTTTATACATTCCCCACCACGGTGGTTTTGGCTGGGATAGAGTCAATTTTCTCCAAAAGATCTGTGAGGGCTATGTTTTAGGTTTTTGCTGAAAACAGTGTTGCTGAGCAGGGCTTACACAGAGCCAAGGCCTTTTCTGCCTCTCCACCAGTGAGGAGGCTGGGGGTGCACAAGGAGGTGGGAGGGGACACAGCCAGGACAGCTGACCCCAACCAACCCAAGGGACATTCCGTACCATGCAGCATCACACCCAGTACAGACAGCTGGGGGGAGAAGGAGGAACAGGGAGACATTCCGAGTGATGGCATTTGTCCTCCCAAGTCACCACACTGCATGATGGAGACTTGCTTTCCTTGAGATGGAGGAACACCTGTCCATGAGAAGTGGTGAATTAATTCCTTGTTTTGTTTTGCCTTGTTTGCATGCGTGGCTTTTGCTTTACCTATTAAACTGTCGTTATCCCAACCCATGAGTTTACTCAGTTTTATTTTTCTGATTCTCTCCCCCATCCCACAGGGATAAGTGAGTGAGCACTGTGTGGGGATGAGTTGCAGGCTGGCATTAAACCATGACACCCCCAAATACCAGGTTACTGGCCAGTATAAGAGAGAATCGTGAGGTGGCAGGCATCCAGCCATATCTGTATTGGTGTTTATGTGCACACACAGGATCAAAGCTTCATATCTAAGGGTGGTCCCAGCCCAGAGAAAGCTGTGGGATGAGGACATCTTCACCACAGCTTTGGACAGTACCTTGCTCGTGAGCAGCAGCCCTGTGTGCTTCCTACACATTGCCAACAGAAACCCTTGAGAGAGCATTCCAGCAGCTGGAGGTGTGCTCACCACCACATCCCAGGCCAGGGGTGAAGCCTTCACTCAAAGGCACTCCAGGGATGCTCACCAGCTCTGTCCCTATAGAAAAATGTGATTCCGACAGCCAGCAAAGTGGCAGATCTCTCTTCTGCCAGCGACCCACACTTTGGTAGTGGCCTCACCCAGCCACCATTTTCTAGATTCACACCAGGAAAGTTCCTCAACCTCTATCATCCAGCTCCACAAAGAACAATGGCAGAAACATCCTTGCACACAGCAGTCAAGTCCTCTTCCTTCCAAGTCAAGGCAGGAAGAAAAATAGTTAAAGATGGGAGGGCAGGGTGAGAGGAGGGACTCATGAAGCCTGGCTGGAAAAAGAGTAAAGATTTGCTGTGATAACTTGGGGGAACAGGATGTCGCAAGGAGTCAAATGCCCACGCTGTTCCCACACCCTGATCAGAGGCTGTCCAGGCTCCCCACCCCCTGAGGTTTGTCTTTATTTTTAACAAGTGCAAAAAAAAAAACCTCCCCAAGGCAACACTGTGCTGACAAATATAAATGACTCTGAGTAAGCCCCAAGACTAATTTTCTCTCTAGCTCTCCTCCTCTCGAAGGTAATCTCATACCTTCACAATAACAAGATCAGGACAAAATACATCTCTGGTCTGTCTGCTGGGGGGGTCAACAAAACACTTTGCATCTCCCAGAAGCATTGGAAACTTCTGCAAGGCAGAACATTTTTCTCTTAGTTCCCCTACAGCTCTAAATAAGCCTCTGTTACTTCAAGTAGTAAAAAAGTACTATCAAAATCAATCAAATTTGCCCTGCTGGTAGCATTCTCCAGGCCACCATAATAGTGATTGAAATACCAATACCCTTAGTAGTCCCACATAAAGATGGGCTACTTTCAAACATCATTCTCTTGAGTAAAGAGGAGGTTTGCAACTGTTCAAAACTTGCTTCAGTTTAAGAGCTGCACAAATAAGGGAACAGTCTCACTAGGTCTTTCAGTTAAAGTTCAGAGCTCTGAACCTGCCAAGGAAATGGGGTGTCCCATTCCAACAGTCTATTAGGCGGCCACAAAAATAAATGTACCAAATCCTATTCACCAGCAAAGGTACCTACCTGATGAAAATACATGTTTTACACATGTAAAATCTTATTCATCTCCTAATCATCCAAACAACAACCAATTTTTTTACAAACATGGAGGCACAAATCCAATTTCATACAGTACTTATGTTTGCATATTTGTAACAAGAATGAAATTGTCCAAATGAATTTTTCTTCTGAAGACTTGTCCAAAGAAACCTGAAGTCAATGAAAAGATTTTTTTCTACTCAGCAACTTAAAAAGGCCTTGGATTAGGTTCCAATATGTGACTGAGACTCAAGAAAACGCATATGGTCTCTTTCATTTATAATCTCCTACAGACATAGCACATTCAAAGGAATCTAATTGATCTGCTAATGATGCAATAAAAAAATCATTCTTACAGCAAATAAAGTACATTAACACTAACCATATTTAAAGATCCCGCTGAAATGAACCATATTATTTGTTCCCTTGCCATTTAAGAAAAAATAGTTTCATTATTAAAAACACAGTGGATGCAAGGCTTTGCTGTAACAACTTCTGCTTTTTTTCTTGCTTTCATTTTCATTATTTGTTCTCTTTAGTGCGCTTTAGTTCCATATAAAATTGGATATTTTGGAAAGTGACTGCTGATTTTAAAATTGGGAAAATTTCTGTTGCTCAGCTTCAAAGACATTAAACTGTGCACAGAAATGCACAAACACATGTATGCACAATTTCAGCCTTCAATTAATACTGACTTTACCATACGCTGCTTTGATGGAGGCATTCTCCCCATTTTTTTCAGCAGCTGAGAAACTTGGGGGAAGAAAAATACCATTGCCTTGTATAAGAGGACAGTTTTCTTAGCCAGCCTGTAAAAGACCCAATCCTTAAACACAGACTGAAAATTGCACTTTCTGTAGGTTTGTGAAAGGCAGAGATAAGTACGTATTTACTGGGAAGCAAACAGAGAACAGAAATAGCAAGGAAATTCCTAACTTAAATTGAAGGGCCTTTAAGTTGAATAGCAAGAAGATTCATTACTTAAATTGAGTAAAAAATGCAAAGCCAAGAGCTCGAGTGCCTTTGTGCAAGCAGCTTCCCCACACTCCAGTGGCTGTGAAATCCCACCTGAGCGTGGAGGAGGTGATGAGGGCTTGCGGCAGTGAGGACGCTCTACCAGGTGACACACGGGAGCGGGAGCCAGAAAAAAATATACAAGGAATGGTGACCCAGAAGACACAAAAGTAGAGAGAAAAGGCAAACAGAGAATTGTTGGGCTCCTTGTTGACATGGATGAAGGTTCACTTCACAGAATTTGTCTATGTGTTCTGTACTTCAGGCGCAGACAGACCACAAGAAGACAACAGTGTGCCAAGCTGACCACATGCCCTCACCACCAAATTCTCCAGGCATCAACCTCGAACATTTTGCAAAGATTTCAAAAATGCTTTGGTTCCTCTTTGTTTTCTACACTATTTCCTCTTCAGTCTCTCTACTGCTTTGGTTTGTGAAGCCAAAACCTCTGATCAAGCACCAGATTAAAATAAAAAAGGCACATTACAAAAGCATTCTTTATTCCTGCATTCGAACAAAGCTGACATTTCACACACATTCATAATTCCCATCAGCTAAAAGGGTTTACAGGACAGACACACTCCCCCTGGGCTATCATTTCTATAATGGATTCTTTACTAAATCTATATGCCAGTAAAGGATGGATATTCAAACAGCAAAGCTAATTAACTAAACATAACTGCTTCCTTTCAAACTTTAATAGATGTTAAAAATTTCCATTTATCTATTTTTATGTGTGAGTTGGAAGCATATGTGAAACTCAGTAGTCTTCTGTCATGGAAATTAAGGATGGCACTTTCAAGGTACATCATCAGGAATCCTGAAGTGAAGTGAGGGCTGTTAGCTTCACTGCTGTGGCAGGTCCTTGGGATTAGATGATGGATTACTTTTCATCTCTAATTTTTATTGGATTTGGAGATATGCTTTTTACTTTCACAGAAATGCTTCTTTATATGAAGGATGCATTTACCAGCTCTCTGCTTTGCACCTCCATTTCAGGAGATTTGTAGCCTTATCAGAAGTAAACATCAGTACTTACAAAGATTTCTATATGGAGCACGTTTATTATAATTTCTTAGCATTTCTTAGCTAAGTTTGCTCACGCCAAATTTAAAATGTTCAAATTGTTACAGTACATGAAACCATACTTTCTAATGTCCATCCTGCTCCTCAAGGACCATTACTGGTGTAAAGAGGGCTCACACTTTTGCCAAAATAACTTAAGGCAGACTAATATTTTAGCTCATTTCCAGATTCAGCATGCTTAATTTCAATATAAAGTAAAAAAATTTGGGTCAACCTCACATCTTGCACCTCTTGCTGCCTTTGCTGTTGCAAGCAAGATACCAAATCCTCCTACCTCCTCTGTCCTTGCAAAACTGACAGGCCCTGAACCACTAACCTTTAAATAGCTTAATTCTCTCCACGGAGGTGAGAAATGTGCACCTCGGCCTGGGTTTACCTCCCTAAAGCTGAGACCTGTGTTTACTCTCTCCAGGAAAGGGCAGAGACCTCCATCAACCCAAGCCAGGAAGGCTGCAACTTCAAGAAAGCAAAGATACAAATATTTTATTGAAAATTGTTGCTTAGACACCTTGGTGGTAGCATAAAGGGAAAAATGAAAGAAAAAGGTAAAGGGAGAAGGAGGAGAGATGAGAGAGAGAGACCTTGTGAGGTCTAGAAAAATTAACCTGCAGAGCCATGTGAAAGAGCAAGAACAACTACAGGAATACATGCAAAGATGTGGTGTATAAGATTTGATGTTCGTATACAGAAGAAAAGGAAAGAAAACCATTGTGGGTGCATCAAGCAGAGCTATAATAGTCTGGTCCTCTACCTTCACCCCGTGCCATGTGTCACTGCCACCACCCCACAGCATCTCTGAACAAAAGGGACACAGGCAGCTCTCAACAGCGACCCAGGAGGGGAGGAGAGGACAAGGAAAGGAGGGGAAAACCATGAGATTCTACCATGTCAATTGTTGAGATAAACTGACACAATGCCACTATTCATCTGCTCTACAGGCAAAAGTCCCTGAAGGTTTTCTGACTGCCTCCACTGTGTACTTCCTTGTGGGCACTGGACCTTACACTGTTTAGGGATATTTGAAAGGTAATCTGAACCCAGGAACCCATGTAGCTGTGTTGATCTCCAGCCTTCACTGTTGACCATGTCTTCACACAAACCTCAGTAAAAGGCTGATGCAGTACACTACAAAGGGTAAACTTTGTGCATATTCCCCAAAACCCAATATAAAACAGCACGAAGAGGTATTGCAGTCTGTATGCCCAAGCTGAGAGTTTGGAGAGATGTCATCTGGGCTATTCACAGCAAGGGGTTTCCATGGCCTCCCCATTCTGCTGCTTTTTAGTCAGGTTGATTAATTCAAGTAACCCTCCAAAAAGGAGATAATCACTGTTTCAGACACAATGGTTCTTATTCTCATACTTTCGCAGCATATAAAACTTTCAGATAAACTGATATTATGCTAAAATGTATCAGTTAAGGGGAAATAAAACCCCCAACAAGTAAGACCAAAGCATAAGGATGTAAAGAAGGCTGCTGCTTCCAAAACCACTGCACTTTGCAATGCTCAAAAAACATGCTCTCCTGAAAACTGAAACCAGTCAGTACGTAATAGTGATTTCTCCAGCAGGTTCAAGAAGTGCCATGCCAAATTCTCAGTCCTATCCACAAACTGCTATTTGCCAACCCCTCTACTGGGCTGAAGACAGAACCCTGGGTGAAAACTGGAGCAGAGCCAAAGACAGTGAAGGAATCAGAAAAGATATTCCGGTAGGGAATCACTTCAGCCTGTTGATGAAACAACACAAACACTCCTCGTGTTCAGCTGTGTGAACCAGCTCCCTGCCTGATTGCAGAAACACCACATGAGGAATAGCTCAGACCTGCATGGCCAGTGCACCAGCCCCAAAGTATTGCTGGTTTAACTCTCTGAACCAGGCCCCTAGAAACTCAGATAAAGGCCCGAACCATGTGAAGAAGAGTCAGGAACAAACAGCTGGGGGTGGAAGGAGATCAGTGCCACAGTGACAACCACTTGAGAAGTTTTAAGTGCAAGGCAACCAACACCCTGAGTTCTCACATTTGCATTAACTCACACCAGATCAATACACTAAAGTTGTTGGATCATGCAAAACTGTATTTCCACATAGCAGCACTCAATCTTCCGGAAGAGCCATACCAAGGACCAGGAAAGAAGCCTCATGCTAAGGAATAACTTGTAACAGAAAGAAATAAGAAATAAGAAATAAGAAATAAGAAATAAGAAATAAGAAATAAGAAATAAGAAATAAGAAATAAGAAATAAGTTGTTGTCTGAATAAGGAAATGCAAAGCCATCCTGCAGGCATGAGGCAGTCTTGCAACCAAACCTAAGGGTCACCACCTTTTGCACAGTCTAGGAAGTGAGTCAAGTTCTCAGGATCATTTCAGAGCTTTCCAAACCTACTAATCCCATTTATTTTCTCTGATTTTGGTTGTTTTTTGTTATTTTTTTAATTAGTTTATTGTTTTCCTTGTTATTGTTGTTTTGTTTTGGGGTTTTTTGTGTTTTGTAGGGTTTTTTTTTCAGATCTTTGGAAAATTCACAATTTTCTAATTTAGCTACTAAAGAAAAGCTTCTTACAAATCTGGAGGTGTTTCCTGATTTTTATGTTTTTTTAAAAAAATTTTTTTCTAGAAAGGAAGCCTTTAAATATTCAAGCACATGGTATTCTGGATAGTGTTGCCAGATTAATTTAGTATGAAGAGCATGCAGTGGAACAAACTACTGGTGAAGGTGCAAAGAACCAGAACATTCAGGCTGGAGTCACCTAAACTCAGAAATAAGAAGGCAGACACAACAGAAGTGTCAAGCAACAAGTTTTAAAAATCAAATTTGTTACTAATACAAGAGGGATTGAATACAGAAGGAAATAGTCTTGTAAAAAAAAACTTACATAAATAAACTAGAGCATTTGGAAAGGCTACAGACCTCAAAAAAACCCCAAACAGCTATGAAATGGGTAGAGAAGTCAATGTATTTAAATGGCCTCCAGGCACAGTAAATACAGCTTGACTGGATATAGCACAGGACAAGTCATCCAGAACTGAGATCCATGAAAACACTAAAAAAAAAAAAAAAAATCACAGGATTCCCACACCCAAAGTGTGGCCACTGCAAAGCGTGGACAAAACTTAGCATGCCCAGGAACACAGTGAATTTGAAGTTTTTTAAGACATGTCTGTGTATGGCCAGCAAGAACATGAAACTAGGGCACTGCTGGCACAGAAATCCATTCATGAATAAGAGGTATTTTTTCTCTAAGAAAGGTGTATACAAGCGAAGCTGCTGCACTTCAGTCTCCCCCCCTGTGTTGATGCAAATCAACACTTAAACATGCCCAGCTCCAGAGGCTCAGTTGAGTCTGTGCTTTAGTCCCTGGCACAAGGCTCAGTTCTCTCTCTCTTCTTGCCCACTGAAGGTCCTGGGGAGGATCTAATTCTCTAGATCTTGCTCCTCATTTCAACTTTAAAGGTCATTGCTCTTGCTGCCAAATCAACCCAGCCTTTGTTCAGGACAGGTACTTTTAAATTCTGCAGAATTTCCCACTCCCCCACACAATCCAGGAGACATTCTGTATAAAAGATTTATATCAATCCTTTGTACAGCAACACAAGGTTATATAAAAGCTGGGATATACAGAATACAAAGCAGGTGAGAAGCACACTTTAACTTGTAGGTGACACAATTAACACTGAAAATTCAAGATTATCACTCAGAAGTCTAGCACTTCAAAAACAGGAAAAAAAAAGAGAAAAGGTGGCTTTTTTCACAACTGTGGCACAACTTGCAACACTAAGAGAGATCCTGGCCCTGCTCCATCAATGAGTCCTTGAAGTTGGTTTCACCAGGGCCAGATTTCATCCACTGCATGTTGACAGTAACAAGACAAGCCCCAGCATGATGGGTGTTTCACAATGGCTTTATATGGATCTTAAAAATGAGCTGTCCCACAAAAGGGACCTCCAATGACTCAAGCTTCTCATGGCCTTGCTGCCACCCAGAGAGCTGATCTGGGGACCTGGAACACAACACACAGCATGGCCACAGGGAAGCTGTTGGTAGAGCTCAGGTGGAGGAGCTGGAATGAGCTGCCAAGGCCAGGAGGATGGCAGGAAAGTTCTGATCAGCTCAGCTGCAGTTTCACAACACACTGGATTCAGTGCCAAAACCATCTTGCTGTGTTCTTCCTCCAGCCTCAGCATTTCTGCCTTGTGCTGGACTTCACAACTCCCTTCTGCAGACACAACTGCTGTCCAGTCTGCTCTGTAAACTCCATCATGGAGAAACAGAGCATGTGAGATGACATCTTTTCTGGAGCACACATTTAACCCATGTAAGTTTAAATAATCTGCTTCTGGCATGGCATCACACAATTCACTGCAACCCCAAAGAGATGCAGTGCAGCACAGGGATGGGCTTTGCTCATCAAAGTCTCTTGCCAAGGCCAGCACACAACACTAATTGCATGCTAATATTCTCAAACAGTATATATGTCTTTTTCATATTATTATTGTAACAAAGATATATAGCACTTTCTGCTCTTTGGACTATAACCTGCCTGACACAAAATTCCAGTTCTGGAGAGCCATGTAACTGAATGAGAACAGAGAGGTACAGATTTGTCTTTGGGTTGCAAAGGAAAAACTTGAAAAACACTATAAGGGAAGGAATATATGTCACATAGCTTTAATCACCTAAGATGTGTAACTGTGGACACCAAGCTAGTATCCCATAGTAAAGGAGGAGAGTGGCACTCCCAAAAATCACTCAGTTTGTTTCTCTCTGCTGCTGATCCTGAGAGAAGAGATGCCCAGCATAGCCTAAATGCCTACAGTAAAAAGAATCCTCTCTAAAGGTCTGAACACACCTGAGAAAGGGGAAAACAAAACCAAAATCACAAGCACCTTTCTCTGACTATTACCTCTAATGCTCAAAATTAGAAATTAAGACTTTGGGGGTCACAAAGGTCACAACACAATGAGTAAAAAATTACAGTATAAAGGCAACACTCAAAGATACAAACAACTTATTTATAAAATACTTTATAAATGAAAGGGATAAAAAAGAGGAAAAAAGGAGAATGATTTATCCTTTCAACCAAAAGCCTAAAGCAACTAATTAACATTCCTTTAAGAGCAAAAGCTGTATTCCAGACATTACCACTCAAATTAAAGTCTACCCAGAAGCCTGGGCTGCAGTCTGGCTGCCCAACAAGGACAGAAGCTACCCAGCAGACAGACTTCTTGGCCAGTTGTGGTAGAGGGACAGTAGCAGTGGGGCATTTTCCCTCCTGGCCCACAGAATATAAAAACATCAGGGAATGAGGACAGCACCCCAGCCACAATCCAGCCTCATACTGTGCTGGATCAGTGATCCTCTGCCCCAGAGGGAAGACCATGGCAGGACCCCACACATTGTTGCCTCTACAGCATGAACAATATAAACCATGACCCAAAAGCAAACGTGCCACACCAGGCCTAAAAGGACAGGTTTCACTTGGCTTTATTTGCTGAAGCCCAGCCCAGCCCAGCCCAAAACCACAGAGAAGCAGGGAAGCATCAGCATAAGGGAGCTAGAGGAACAAAGAATGGACTTTGGCTCCAGAACAAAGCTTTTTCAGCACTCAGTCTTTAATTAGTGTTACTGGACATTAATAATACTGCCTACCCTGGGAGCCAAATGCTTGGGCCCACCTCTCGCAGTCCATCACCACTGCTGCAAATAGAGACAGGCATTTGGGGGTGATGTACACATTTTCTGTAGGATCCAGCTTCATGGCTGCCCACATCCCAGGCCTGGCTCCACATCATGAACTGTGTTAGAAGGAAATGGAGCACAACTGGTGTGCACAGAAATCAGACCATGCTTCCTGCATGACAGGCAGGGTGTGAAAAGCATTTGCCCTGGTGATAGGAGCACTCCACACTTTGCTAGAGGCTCAGCTCCATCAACCTCAGCAGCTTTACAAAGTGCCAGGCTCAGTGGCAAGGACAGGCAGCAGGGATCCCAACCTGTGCAGCATTTGAGCAGTGCTATGGCTAGCCATGGCTTTTAAGCACCTTCCCCTTCCTACTCTTCCTCTGATGCATTATTGAGATAAAGTCAAAGGAGCCATGCAAACAACGCTGGCAAAGCTGGAACTACAATTCCAGACATCCCACCTCTCTGCTGCTGATGGCAAAATGTGCTGCAAGCTACACCACACTCAGGAAGAATGGTGAATAAGTCTTGGGCCAGGGGAAGTAACTCAAGTCTGAGTTTACTTAAGAATAGTAAAAATACTGAGCACTTGAATAGTATCAGTGTAAGGCATCATATAAATTAAAAGAGCAGAATTAGACTTTTTACATCATTCCAGATCTCCTCCACAATTTCACAAGGGCACACCTTCTGAAGTAACAATGGTAGATGTTGTTACTGGCTTTTGTAAGTTTCAAATTGTTCCCACAAGAGGCATTCCCACTAAACGCTTGAAGATTTAAGTTGCCAAGGAAAGAAATGACCAGCAGTGGCTTTGCTGGGCACCTCTGCACCACTCAGAGCACTAGGGCAGTGAAGCAGCTCCAAGCCTCCAACCAGAGCAGAAAACTTGTGCAGAGCAAGCTGGGGAGTCTTGTGACACAGTTGAAGTACCTCAGAGCCGATATTAAACTTTGGCTTGTAAAGACTTCAGCGGTTTCACTTGCCTGCTCGGCAGTTCGCTCTGTAGCAGCATTTTAACAGGGACACAGAGGAGCCACTTGTCTCTCTTCTGCTGCCCAACAAGCTGCAAACAGCTGGTTGTGCTGGTCAGAAACCATTTTGCCCGTTCCCTCAGAAAGAAGAGGGATGTTTGTGCTGGGGACACAAAGGCTGATCTGTTCAGAGCTGGACGCAGCGCTGGCTGACACAGGCTGGCGTCAAAGGGGGCAGGGTACAAACACAGGGCTTGTCCCACTTCCCCAAAGACTGTTCCTAGCAAACGTCATTATTTCAAACTTGCACTTTGAGAATACTTGTGTGAAGTGCTCATGGAAATCTCAACTGTGTAAACTGGATTTTAATTTGTATATTCAACATTCCCACTCTTTTTACAGAAGTTAAACATGGCTACGTGTTTCCTAGCAGAAAAAGCCATGATCTGCAAAAAGCTGCTTCTCTCCTTGACTATTGCTACCATTTACTTGTTTGTTTTGATGCAGCATAGGGAGGGAGGGAGGGAAGAATGATAATAAGAACATGAACACTTTTTCTCCTCACCTTGAACGGGGACAGGCTCAACAGCAAGCAGCTTTATATAGTACAATCAGCACTCGCGTGCCCACAGGAGAAAGAAAACAAAGTCATGGCTCTTCTTCTTGCATAGCCTTACCCAAACTTAGCCTTAATGAAATTAACATGAAAGACATTATATATGCAAAGGTCATCCTCATCTATGTAGTTACAGGATCAGGACCTGGACAGAGGAACCTATACACACTAAACTCCAGCCTACACACACACTGCAGAGCAGGCTGGGGCATTCTGCCTGGTTCTGCTGCCTGCCCACCCTGCTTCAGCCTACAGAGGGGAGTATTTTTATTTGTAGGGCCTCCCTTATTTTCAGGAAGTACCTGTGCATAGAAACCACGGATCCAGCCACAGCACGAGGCAGATGGAAGGAAAGCTGGTCTGAGGGGGGCTGACAGTGCCTGCCAGGCTCCATCCCCTTCACCACCGACTGTGCTGAACAGGGACATGGTGGAAGGTGGTTCTGGGGCAGAAGCATGTCCAAAGAAAGGCAAAGGAGCTGGGAAAGGGTCTGGAACAGGAGCTTTATGATGAGCAACTGAGGGAGCTGGGGGTATGTAGCCTGGAGAAAAAGGAGGTTCAAGGGAGATCTTATTTCTTTCTACAACTCCCTAAAAGGAGTTTGTAGCAAGATGGGGGCAAATCTCTTATCCCAAGTAACAGGACAAGAAGAGATGGCCTGAGGTTGTGCCAGGAGAAGTTTAGATTGGATAGTATGGAAAATTTCTTCACATTAAAGGGGTTTTCAGGCACTGGAACAGGCTGCCCAGGCAAGTGGTGGAGTCACCATCCCTGAATGTATTTAAAGATATGTGGATGTGAAATGTAGGGATGTTTTAGTGGTGAATTTGGCATCACTGGGTTAACAGTTGGACTCAATTAGACTGTTTTCTAACCTGAACAGTTCTGTGACTGTAAACCACTCCCATTCCCAGAGCAAGCAGACTAACAGCCCCTCTTTTCTCCAGCCTCCTTGGCCACTGTGGCTCACACACAGATGTCCTTCAGCAGGGCTATTCAGAGGGCTCAAGCTGTGCCACAGGGGTCCTTCCACCAGAACTGGTCCCCAGAGGAGTCAATGCCAGGGGCATTGCAGCTGAAGTGCTGTTGAATCAGATTTAGTTTTTGTTATTCTATCATTTATAAAGGAAATAAGATTCAAAATACATGGCATTATTATGCCAGAGCTGTGTCTCATTTGACTTTTCAGAATCAGTTACTATATTTTAACGGGGTATTCTTCGTGTAATACTCTAAGAGATTTCTTTGCAGCAACCTCCAAAGCTATGATTACAGGTTTAACATTATGGCTTAGCTTCAAATCTCCATGTTTCCTAATGATGCCTGTATTTAAAAGAAAAAAACCCACAAAGTAATCGAGTTTCATTCCAGGCCTGGAGACCTCAGGACTTCTGAGCTAACTCAATTCCCCTGGGATCTCAGGCACAAAATACAGACTTGCAGCTTCAACTTTCTTGTGATGATACCAATTCTGTCACTCTTCAATCACTCTTGAACTGTGGTCACAAATTTGCACCTCTTTGGAGACAAGGAAAGCCATCGGGTCTGGCTGTTAGCCAGGTGCCATCAGCAGCCGATGGAGCCTGCCCGGAAGCGCTGCTCATCCCCAGCAGGGCTCTGCCAGCGCTCAGACACAAAGCAGCAGCCTGGAAAAAGTCAGCAAGCCAAGGTTTTGATTATGCAATTACTTGTTCAGCTACAACTGCAGGTTTTCCTGCATAATCAGGCCGATAAATATCAAATTTTTTCTGGCGTTGCCTCCCATCCTAAATGATGCAGTCAGAAGTCAGAAAGAAGGCAAATGATACCCAGAAAACCCAGTAGGGAGAGGGGCATTGTGTGGTTGGGTAAGGGGCAAGCCATGCAGAGACTTTGGCCTTGGTATACTCTGCAAACCCAGAACACCTCTGATGACTGTCAGTCTGGCACTATATACTGAAATGGCACCAAGGCAATTACAAACTCAAATTTCTCCTGGAAAACCATCTATGCATGGTTCTATAGAGATGGCATGAGGACACTTACAAACCTCCTGTTCAAATGGAAAGGGGTCAAATCTCTGCTGGGTGCAGCTTTTTGGGAAAAAAAAATATTACTTCATAAACCAGCCTCCACCTGAAACTACAGTTTTGTTGTCTCCACAAACAGTGACCGCTTTCTGCTCCAGTGAAATATTATTTTTAGTGTGCTTCTGCTCTTGAAGAGGTCAGGGCTTAGCTCTGAACAAGAAAGAAGACCTGAAACATCCTTTGAAAAGCTGTTGATCTGTCACCCTGAAATTTAAGGGAAAGCAGGGAGGTTTCTAGAAGAAACATTTTGGTACTTTCTAATTTGATACAAGTACCCACAACTGAGGCACATATGTGACTGTGCAGAGCTATTCAACTTTTGTGATTAGAACAGAACTGTAAATAAAGAAACAACAATTATGTAATCAATTATTATTGCACAAAATGGCTGAACTTGGAGACTGAACTGTTGCCACATGTATTTTACAAAGCTTTTGCTCATCAGTGTTTGAAGGAGTGGGAAGGGAGGAGGGACAGCCTGACAAGGTCAGGGAGGCAGAGTGTGGAGCCAGGTTTGCTGGGCACAGTAAAGCACCAGGTAACAGAGACTCCATGGACAGCTCAGAGCAGAAAGCCAGCCAGGTGGGCCACCCAGTCAGGACCAAAGAGCTGTCCATACCATTTTGAAGGGGAATTGATACAGTAGGTATTGGGGAAAAGATAAAGCTGCATCAGCATCTTTTTTTCCCCATCAGTGATTTATGTCATTATTGCTTGCTAAAAAATATCCTAATCTCATGGAAATTAATGGGAAAGTTCATGCCAGCTTGAAGACAAGGTGCCTTTCACTCTCTCACCTCCTGCTCCAGAACCACTCTCCTTCCTGGCACTCTCTAGCAGAGCGGCAGGTTGTCCCCACCAGCCTGGCCACCAATGTCTCACCACCAGAGGCTCAGCCACAGACAACAGGGACAGTAGGGTCTGGGTGGGGAACACAGACCCTGAGAAAAACCACAATTGCAGATACAGCCTCCTGTAAAGCATTTCAGCAAATGAATCACTCCAAGACTCTTTCAGTGCAGGTATACTCAAGACTCTACTTATTTCTGTTTTAAAAGAACAATTAACTTAATCTACATTGCCCTGACAACAAATAAATTCTGTCTTGGATATGAGCAAATGCATGTACAACACAAACTGTGTGCACCCCCTGCCTATGCAATACTGCTGACAGACATTTAGAGCTGTGCCCACACCAAGGCTAGGCCAGCGCTGGAGTTTAACAGCTACACTTCAAGGCATTCTAAACCAACATCAGCCAATGCAATAGTGAAGAAAGCAAAAAGAAAAAAAAAGAATCTAAATAATATATTGCATATTCCCCCGCAGAAATAATTTCCCAGCCTTTATGGTTTCATGAACTTGATTCCTTCATATACAGAGTTCTACATGAAGTCTTTAAAATAGCAAAAGCTAAAAGGGTAGTGAGACCAACTTAACTTACAGCTGCATTGAGAAGATATTAAAATTATACCTAAAAGAGCTATTTTATGCAAGTTTTAGAGACCTGAGAAGTCTTTTCCTCATTTCCTCCTGTATTCAAGGTTTCCACTGTGAGTTTCAGAGAAACAAGGAAGCATTCCCCCAAAAGTATGACTAACTGAAAAGATCAAATGTGAATGTCTTACAGGAATTCATATAATGTATCACTTGTGACTTCTCTATTCGAAGTGTATTTGTCTTGGCTCATACCAAATATACATCCTTATCCACTTCATACAGTGTGCATATTGATAGAAAAGTAACAGAACAAAGTGATTAAGGAGAACAGCATATCTAAATTTTCCAAGAACTGAATAAATACCTGCACTTATTGAAACTAACTGTATTTTAACAAAATGGGAACAAAGTTGGTCACTGAGTTGGTAAATCTTTTTGGTTATGAGAATTTTCTGTGATAAATGTGATGTGACTGCAAAGATTTTCTATGAGGAGATGGTACATTGGGTAATTCTCTGCTCTTCTACACAGAAAATTCTACTTATGAAAGGTTTCAAATGCAAGTTCTAATCAGCCTTTCAAAGAAAAATTATTAACTTTTAGATATAAAATACTATCTCAAATTCAAACATCATAAAATTTCCCACACAAACCTGCATGTTTTCAAGCTAGCCCTTCCTTTCCTCCCTCAAAAACCAAAAGGTATTTGTTCCCCAGTCTTTTTTTAAGAGAGTGAACTCTGAAACCTCTCTAAGGTCTTAATGCTATTTATGCACATAGACAAAAAGCTCTGGCAGTACTCAAACAAAAACTCAAGCATTAAATACTAACATTTCATGGTATGCCTAGCAGAAAAGTTCAATACATACATAAAACAAGATCAACACGGAATAATTCTAGCAATGCAGTCCGAACACAGGCAAAGCCCAGAATCAATTTCAGTTTATTTTTATTGGGTGTAATTTATAATATGCCCATACTCACTATTTATTTCCTCAAGACTTCATAAAAAAAGTGCTGCTCTTTTGATAATCTATCCCACATGTTTATTAAAATAGATATAACAGAGTGAAAGGGAAACATAAAACTGTCAGATTATCATTTTTAGTTTCACGGGTATTTTATATGCCATCTCTTGAAACTTCAATTTATTACTCTTTCAGGGTTGATTTTAATGTGTTAAGTGGAAATTCCACTGGTTTGTTACTTCAATGCTTTCTTTATGACCTGTTCTCACACATCACCTAGGTCTGGCTTATTTATACAGACAGCCGTTCACTGAACAACAGGGAGCTTCTTAAAACTAGTTGCTTTCATTTGCATTCTTCCCATATTGAAATGTAATTTGCTTTTATGGCTGCTTTTGGCCTGACACTTCTCCAGCATTTCACAAACAAGCAAGACTGAAGTTACCATGAAGTTTTTTTACCTCTTTCAAGGCTGGAATAGAGATTTTACCCCCAGAGCTAGATGAGAGCTCTGTCTTACAAATATCCCAAGAGCATCAGCCTGCAACCACCACTATTCCTGCAAAGAAAAGGTAACAAAAGCCATGAGAGCAACAGTGGCTTCAAGCTTATTAGCTGAGACATCTGCAGCACCTTTAGGTCTTTCATCTGGTTTAAGTGTTGCTTGTGTCACTCCTCATCATTGTGCTCAGGATTTCAAAAATTTGGGCTATGTTAACTGCTTAACTGGCCATTTCCCTAAACTTCTAAAATCTCGAAGAGTTTAATTTGGGCAAAACACAGTAATAAGACCTGGAGTTCTTAATGAAAAGCCTGTTGTCATCATCTAAGTCATTCCAGCTTGAAGCTTGCTTCCCTTCTCTTGCATAACCACATCTTCCTGACTCTAATATGACAGAGCTCACAAACAGCCACATCCCCAGCTCTGGAAAAGTCTTCCCAGAGTTGAGATACAGAGAAAGAATCAATCACAGAACAGTTAAGACTGGAAGGGACCACAGGTGGGGTATCTGGTCCAACCTTCCTCCTTAAGCAGGATCTCCCTAGAGCACATTGCACAGGGTTACATCCAGACTGTTCCTGATTATCTCCAGTGAGGGAGACCCCACAACCTCTGCAGTGTTGAGCTAGAACAGCCCACCATGACATCCTAAAAGCAGAGAGACCCAATGGGTAACAGGCATCAGCTCAGCCTCTCCAGACTGGGCAAAGCCCCAGCAGCCTAAAGCTGCCACGCTGGCCCTAAGCACGTGTGAAGGTCAAGCACCAAACAAGGAATACCTGTTGAGGAGACTGTTCATTACACAAGTATGTATGATGTAAACACATCTTATGGTCTGTGTCTCTCTGCCCAAGTATATATTTATGTGGTAGGAATCTGCTGAATCCTGCTGGGTCTCTGCAGACACTTCATCCCTGCCACCTATCACTGATGGAGGAGGAGACTGGGCACCAGGAAACTCTATCACTGAATGAGACAGGAAAAGTAGGTTAAAAGGGACAGGTAGTTACCAAGAATAATGTGTTCTTTGGAAAATAATTGTAATTTGGAGACCTTTTTTTCTGTTCACAGCATCCTCCACAAAAAAGCCCCAACCAAATAAAAACCCCAAAACCCCACACAAACAAAAAATCCAAACCAGAATAAATATCTCCCAAACCAGAAAAAAATAAATCAAACAAAAAACCTCACAAAGAAATCAAGCCACAAGTACTCAAGGCAAATCCTGCTCACCTTTTTCCTGGAAAATACTTCTGAATATTCAATACTTAAATACCTCCTTTGGCTTCACATCAGCAAGAGAAGGATCCTTCTGGGTTCTACCTGGGAAGAGTAAGACCAAAGGGAAGCTGCCTGCTATAAGGGAAATCACATCTGCCCCACATCTGCTAGTCCCTCTGCTAGCTTTGTCTTTCCAGGCTGTATAACAGGGAATAAAGCCCAAATCCTGGGATAAACAGATTAAACTTTCACTGTCTGAGTTAAAACTATTAGCTTAGAGCAGCCTCATAAGACACATGCTGGATAACTCTAAACCTCCCCAGCACCTTCACACAACTGCCTCTTGCTCCCCTTGCAGAATCAGAGCCAATGGCATTTTAAACACATGTCAGTATAGTAAATCATCCTGGAAATAGCTATTATTGAAATAATTCAGACTAAAGTGGAGATACGTTATTTCCATGGTGTAGCTTTTCTATGCTCTCTCATAACTTCTTGATTATGTTAAAAGCCAAAATAGGTACTGCACCAGCTGCACATGCCTATGGCAAATGGAACATAAAGTTTAACTAATGGTCCCATTTCCCTGAAAGGGCACATGAGGCTGACAAATATTCCCAAGAGGTCGTATTACCTGTTGAAGCACATCAGGTAAGTTGTGTATCCTTTGCCAGAAAAGAATTTATATTCTGATAGTGACTTTTTACATTTTTTATCTTATGATATATTTCTAGTTTTCTGATACTTGAGAAAAAATTATGTTTCTCAGGTACTTGCACCATACCAGGAATTTACCAATTTAAAGTGTACAGAAGCTGTTCATATAGATGCACACACATGTTACTCATCTGTGTGCTGCCTTGAAGCTGCCTCACTGCTTAAATACATGTCATCTTCAGAAGGAAATATCCCAGAGCAGAGAGGAATAAACAGCCACAGCTTTAGCGCTGCTGACTTCTAGAGCTGTGCCAACAAGCACAACTCCCAAGCAAAAACCTGTGTATCATTTTTAGAAGGAATGTGCTGTATGTTAATCATTTCTAATCAGAGGCAGTTTTTCCACATCTACTTTTCTGGCTCATTTCCTTACAATTAAAAACTCCATTTTACCCAACAGTACAGTACAGATGTGCCTCTTTGG